>NC_043993.1:33540975-33655975 GCF_902150065.1 Myripristis murdjan
ACCTAAATCACAGCATTGCTCCTCTTAAAGTGATCCTCTGCTCGCTACACTGCAAAAAGTCAAATCTTACCAAGATTATTTGTCTTATTTCTAGTCAAAATATCTCATTACACTTAAAATAAGACATGATCACCTCAGAAGTAACTTGTTTTTAGACAATTTTCACTTGTTTCAATTGAAAATTTGCTTGAAACAAGAAACATATTCTGCCAATGGAACAAGCAAATTTTTACTTGTTCACTTGCGTCACAAGTAAAAATTTGCTTGTTCCATTGGCAAAATATGTTTCTTGTTTCTAGCAAATTTTCACTTGTTTCAAGCAAATTTCCACTTGAAACAAGAGAAAATCGTCTAAAAACAAGTTACTTCTGAGGTGATCATGTCTTATTTTAAGTGTAATGAGATATTTTGACTAGAAATAAGACATTTTTTACCTGAAATAAGACAAATACTCTTGGTAAGATTTGGACTTTTTGCAGTGTAGAGGATCCACTTGCTGCTGAGTCTGAGAGCTTCAAGTATTTTCGTTCGCTCCTTGTTGAACTGTACGTGTCTCAGATGCCTCCGGTCGTAACCTTTTGGACCAGCTGATGCCTCGGCTGGTGCGAGTTTTCACCGCACCTCCACTGGAAGACTGCTGGTTTCCATTTCACATCTCTCTGCAGGTCAGATTGCTTGGGAATGTCTTTCGCCAGTTAGAAGATTCATCTCAAGTTCCCCCCCTTGTTTTTTTTTTTTTTTTTTTTCTCTAACAGGTCAACTTCTATCATGGTACAACTTTTGATCGATTCATTATTTGCATATTGGTTACTGGACTGGATCATTCTATGAGGTCTTCATTCTTTCCCAGCAAACGTTGTGGCACTAAATCTACAGTGGTGGAAAAAAGTTTTCAGACACCCTTCAAATTTGACACAATCTCAAATATTATCATGAAATATTTGTGGAAAAATCTTTTTTTTGTGTTTCAAAAGGTGTGGCTGCATTAGACAGATACAAACAAATACAAATGATATTTTTTTGTTTATTGTTTACAAGAAAAACTAACCAAACTAAATTCTTGACAGTGTAATCTTTCTCTTCAGGCGTGTTTCCTGCGTTAGGTTCCTTGTTTCCTTGTTCCTTGTTTTAGCCATTTTTGTGTCTGAAGAACTTTCAGATGTGCTGCTTTATATAGACACCAAGCTGGGCAACAAAAATTGTGTCTTTTAATAAAAAGAACGACCTTCATCACTGGTACCAAAATGACCCAATACTCCAAATGTCTTATGTATTTTTATGGAACCAATCAATTTGAAGTTTTGAATGGCTTTTTTAGGATTTGTTTAGTATTTTGGCTGTGACTGTACAAAAAAAAATAAATAAATAAAATTGCACTTGAAGACCTAAGAGTGATTTGTTAATGCAATATTTCACAAATGCACGGGGTGTCCGAAGACTTTTTTTCCACCACTGTACATACTGTGGACACCCAGCACCAATATAGAAAACCAGTGTAAATACAACACCAAAATAAAAAAAGTCTCTGGTTGTCTCCCAGCTGTCACTCCATTATTTTTGGGGGCCAAATAATGAAAGACAGAAAGAAAATATAGGAGATTTCCACTGAAATCAGACATAGAAAAGCGCAAAGGAATGCCAGTGAAGTCAGAACTCAAAGCTCCACGTAGCCGCTGTGACGTGAATTTTAAAGCGCCAACATTTCATACGGTCATATTCATGTTGTTATGCTCATTTGGCTTGGTTGATGTGAACCTAAAGATTTGCACACTGCAGTCTGTCTAGTGGGCGTTTCTAAGTGTATATTAGCGGTGGCATTAATTGTTAAGTTGTAGTCGTGAAGCTGATTTGTGTTTTCGTTGCAGAGATGCTCCTGGCCGGCCGACATGTAACCAGCACTTGTTGCTAGGTAGCTCCGTGAGGGGGGTCAAAAAGGTGTCTCTGTGTGTGTGTGTGTGTGTGTGTGTGTGTGTGTGCATGTTGAGGACAGCAGAATTGTGTAATTATGTGTTTCAGTGTGGTGAATACACCCTGTGTGCGTGTCAGTGTGTGTGCATTAATGTGTGTGTGTGTGTGTGGTCCTTTTGTTTGTTGTGTTTCTGGCCCTCTTGGCTCAGTATCACCTTTAGCCCCCCTTTGGCACCAATCTGCCAGGCTGACTCACTGTCTCTCAGGTGAAGTGAAGCAGAAGAGCTGCCCCCCCCCTCCACCCCCCTTAACCACCACCACCAGTAACAACAACCCTCCCCACCCCCCCCCTCCCGCCTCGGCTCACTCCCACTCCAGGGATTCCCCTCATTTCAGTCTGTCTGCAGAGGGGCCCATCCTTCCAAGCTCCTGGGAATGCATAACACACCAGTTTGGCGCCTCGCCTCCTGCCACCCGCACCAGGGGGCCTGACGTCGGGGGGCCGCGAGTAAGAGCTCGGCCACGCCCCGGCTCAGCACGGCTCAGCACGGCTCAGCTCTCGCCACGCAGGACAGGACATTCTAGGCATTGGAACTTATTATTTATGACATCTTCCGCGCGATTATTAATTCATCGGAAGAGCAGATCTCCGTGTATCCCAGACGCCGTCCAGACACTGTCACATCTGCGGCGTCTCAAACAGGACGGTCCCTGGAGCCCACCGGGTCCTATAGGAGTCAGCCCCACCCACTCCATCATCAACAACCGCCCTTCATGGCTGTTTTTCCCTCCTCTCTAATTGGGCTTTGTTTATGGCTTCTCTGATCATTCGCGACAGCATGATTCGTGCTGTTGTCTTCCCAAGTCTAATGGGGGGGAACTCGTCTATTTATCTGTTGCCTGCATCACTATCGGCTCTAATCGCACTGTATTACACCCAGGCAAATGTTTTCATTCAGGAAACGCGAGCATCTGCTCGTATTATATTAATGCTGGCACTATATTAATGTAGCATCAAAGGCATTTAATCTCTTTCATGACGTGAGCTCGCTTCCAGTAGCCAACACTCGAAATGCATCGTCCCTGTGTTTACTGGAGGCTTATACATGTTTTTATTTCTCAAGGTGACAGCATTTACGCTGACATCTTACATGCATTTTACAGTGATTTGTGAACTGTGGTTGTTTTTTTTTTTTTTTTTTCTTTCAGCATTGCAGATTTTGAAATGACTCAGATATTACAATCGATTTGGTTTGATTAGGGATTTTTCTACGGACCTCGTGTTCTTGGCGAGGATGGGAAAGCAGTGCATATCTGCTGTTATTGCCTTATCTGCTGAGGGCTCGATGGAGTGAGCCTACAGTTATACATTAATTTATTTCAAACTATATTTAACCAAGGACAGTTGGCTAAGCTTTCTTTTTCTAGCAACACTGCAAGCTGAGCAGAAACTTCAATCAGCCACATTCTTGGAACAGCTGGGAGTTTGGTGCCTTGCTCAAGGGCACAACACTGCAAAAACGCAAAATCTTACCAAGATTATTTGTCTTATTTCAAGTCAAAAATGTCTTATTTCTAGTCAAAATATCTCATTACACTTAAAATAAGACATGATCACCTCAGAAGTAAATTGTTTTTAGTGAAAATTCACTTGAAACAAGTGAAAATTTGCTTGTTTCATTGGCAAAATTTGCCAGTGGAAAAAGTGAAAATTCACTTGAAATAAGTGAAAATTAGCTAGAAACAAGAAACAAATTTTGCCAATGAAATGAGCAAATTTTCACTTGTTTCAAGCAAATTTCACTTGAAACAAGAGACAACTGTCTGAAAACAAGTTACTTCTGAGGTGATCATGTCTTATTTAAGTGTAATGAGATATTTTGACTAGTAATAAGACATTTTGACTTGAAATAAGACAAATAATCTTGGTAAGATTTTGAGTTTTTGCAGTGAACAGCATCAGCTGTAATACCCAGACAGCTGCCCGAGCTGCCTCCCTGACTTCTAGACGACCGCCGCCCCCGAAACACCAACATCACTGTTTCATCTTCCAACTTTGGCAAGGCTGCGCGAGAACTTCACTTGGAACCAACACAAGTTCAGGAGTGGAAGACGGTCCAGGTGAACGTGCCAGCCCCTTGCTGCGAGTGTTCATCAAATGCCTCGCTCCCATGCAGCGAGAGGCAGAAGGAGCTCGTGGTTTGTTTCAGGTGCGAACAGCAAAGCCAGCAGATCCTCTCACAATCTGTCTCTTCCAGGCCGACAGGACAGCCAGCAGCCCGGCCAGCGCAACAAACTGGTGACCCAACGCTTTCTTTATCTTTTTCAGAAACACTGACCGCTGTGCCTGTTTTCCTGACCAGTAGCATAAAATCACCATAATATATGTTTGGGCGGCACTGATAGTCTTGTTAGTCCCATAGCATGGTAATTTAAAGGACCATACCACTGATTCTGCATGTTTAATATAATATCTACAAAATGTACAAACTTTTCTCAAAGAGAGGAGGTGAATTTTGAACCTCTAATATCATTTCTCCATCCTCTTATCCAGCCACTGGTTTCTACTCATTCCACTACGATACGGAAATTAACTTTCAGACACTTCAAACTTTCTGAGTTTTCCTAAAAGCAGCAGCACTGTTGTGTTTCGATGACTTGAACTTTTTGCAGAGTGAAACGGTCCCTCCACCAGAAAATAGTCCCCACTGAAACGTTGGCTTACTTTGAATGATCAGGCCTGTTGTTTATAAATGGCGATGCCTTTTTTAGCTGCAGAAACGGAACATTATAAGGACGCTAAATTCAACCCGAAATTCACATTTTATCATACGTTGTGAAATCTTTAGCACCTCTGTATGATTTGCAAAACGGTTTGTTATGATGTAAAATGTGGGGACATTCAAAATCAGCGGTATGGTCCTTTAACAGCCGGAGATTGTGAGATCCCTGGTTTTCCAAATTCATTTTCTGGCCCACACTCTATTTTGGATTTGCAGCATTCGTTTCATTTGCATAGGTTTTGAGAATCTGGAAAGTTGCAGACGTACGTGACCGGGCCAGGGGAGCGGCACACGAGGCACGCCGCTGCTTAAAACCCAAATCGCGTCTCGGCCCGGACGCACTCCCAAACGCGCCCACCTTACGACCGAGAAACACCTCTTGTCCGACAAACACTTTCTATTCAGGGTTCGCTTTGTGTCCTGCAGCCTCGACGCCGCCGGTTTCATTCCGCATTCATGCTCACTTTCGCCTGCCTCTCTGATAAACAAGCTGGGACCTGAACATGCACAGAGCCTGACACGATTTTAAATTGTGCAACCAGCAAACCATGGGAAGCCACATATGTGGGGAGCTTCCTGTTTTCTTGGGGGAAACTGCGTTAAAAAAATCCAACACAGAGTCTGGCTCGGTGAACGTTTTAGACTCACGGAGGGAGAACTCAAAACTCGGAGCCACGGATGTGAAAATATTCTCACCCAGCCTCATTCCGCTTTGTTCAATCTGCTCGCAATCTGCACACTCTTTAAGCTGCATTCAAGTGACAAAAGCATCCGCTGTGTGATGTGGTTACTCGTATCTCATATGAAATTCAGGCCTCATAAAAGAGACGTTTCGCTTTTACAAAATGTTAATGAAATTCCTTTTGGGATTTTTTTTTTTTACTACCGAAGTTACTGCTATTATGACAGCCTCTGCTATAGAAAGAACCGCCATGTGACTTGTCAGCAGTCTGGTTAGAGAAGGAATAATGGACAACTCCCGGCACCCTGAAACAGAAGTCTCCGAGCAGCATCAAGCACACAATAGTGATACATGGAGAGACAGCGGCATATACCACGACCCAGAGAAAGGGATAAGGATGGCTATTAGGAGAGATAAGCCACCCTAAAGTCAACACCACCCTGCTGCAGAGGCCCATTTTGCAAACTCACGGCTGATGTAGCGTATAGCAGCCGCGCGGGATAATGGAGCCCGAGTTTTGATTTTGATGAGAAGCCATTGTGTTAAAGGTAAACTACACAGTGCGAGAGGGGAGGGCACACCGCTTGGTTTCCTAATGTAAAGGATGAGTTTATGGCAGGATAAAAAAAAAACAAAAAAAAACCTCAGGTTTATAGTCGGAGCTCTGGATGCCAAGGCTGATAACCCGTGGGATTAATGTGACACCTTTAAATGTCTCTTGAAGCCGGAGTGTTGATATTACATGTCCTGGAAAACGTAAAAAATGGAGCCAAATCCCTTAATATTTTGGGCTGTGCTAAACATAAGGCGTGTATAAGTTGAATTTACGAATGAATGAATGTTTTATTTCGAACATGTGCAAGTAGTACAAAAAGAAAAAAAGAGCAAAACAGCAAAAGAACAGTTGAAAACAAAATTAACTTAACATGTTCGAAAAGGAGTAGGAAGAAGCACCATGCTTACTGAATCTCCACTTAGTAAATTAATCAGTTTACCTCCTGTGTATCCTGTTTTTTTATTTATTTATTTATTTATTTTATTTATTTTTTTTGATCATATACTCACAATCACGAATAACTTAACATATTTACCGGTGCCAACAAAAAATAAAATAAAATAAAATAAATAACAAGTTTATCAAGAATTAATTGGCATTCACCATTTTTTTTTTAACATTATATAGCAAAGTGGTGTGCCCTCCACTCCCTGGTTTGTGAGACAAAAGTATTTCATGTGTAGAGACCCTGCCCTCCGCCTGGATGTCGGCTGGGTGTCGGCCTTTGGGCTGCCAATCACAGCGCATGGTGCCAAATTGACAGTACAGCATCCAATAGGAAGCTACGATCATTATACGCAGACCGCGGACCATGAAAAAAAGTAAATATAGTGATGTTGGCCTGTTTTCTGTTGGACAGGTAGATTTTTTTTCCGAGGACACTGACGGCGTTCATTCCATCGCTATCCTAGGAAACAAAAACTTGCTGCCGGCGCTTGGCCAGGGAGGAGGGGCCAACTTTGAATGTTTTGTCTGCAAGCAGCAACCGACAAATCCTACGAATTCTGCCTTTAATCAGCTAAGAAGGCTAACTTGAGTCAACAAACCTACATTTTTCACTGTTTTAGCAGAAAAAAACAAAGCATTCGGGGACTAAATATATCAAACATGTTTGAAATTTTTACTGAGATAGTATCAGATCGCATTTCTTGCCATTCACAGAAAACTCCACTGTGGCCCGTTATAACTGGGCCAACTGGTGTTACATGTAGAATCCCCATTTACACGACCGAACCGTGCGACTTGGTGTGGCGTTCACGGGCGCTTCCTGCTGGGAAACTGGAATAAACGATAAACTGGGGGCATAAAAGTGCCAAACAGAGAGCACGGTGCTCAGATAGCACGTTCACACTCTCAGCCTCCTCTGCTGGACCCCCGACTGGGCTGCAGACTGCAACATCTCAGCGCTGCATCACAGCGCTCCTGCTGCTCCCAACGCAGACAAAGGACCTCCTCTACCCACGGTGAACCGGAGGACAGTGATTAATGAGGCCACACCGGCGGAGAGTTGCTTCGCCGCGCTCCACCTCCACTCTGTGTCTTTGCCCCTGCAGGAAGGATGACGACAGGTACCCGGCGAAAACCAACCAAGATGTCGTCTGCTGTGCGTTCTCTGAGAAACTTTACACGTCCGACCGGCTGCATTCACACCGCGGCGGAGGGTGGTGGGCGGCGAGCTCGATATTAATTGTTTTCGAAAGGAGACTGTCTTTGTGTCGGCCGGCGCTGACGTGGCGTGCCGCCCACCGTCTCTGGAAGCATCACTTGGCAGCGCTCAAGTTGAATTTTCACATCTCGCATCTTCTGCTGCAGCAGTGAACACCAACAGTGGGCTGAGAAATGCACGTCGCCACATATGGCTGCGAACCTCCTGTTTCCATTTATCACAGAGATAAAATTATGAGGTTACAGTCTCCTGGAGATGTTCACAGAATATCAGCTGATGTACGCCATAATGATAAACAGCAGATCAAGAGAATGTCAATAACCCATAAATCATATTTCAGCAACATAATGATACTCTGCTGTGCGTGTTTGCTGTGTTTTAACAAACATGTAGAAAACTAGGCAAGACACGCCCACATGGCGTAAGGTGAGGGCTCGGATTGGGCGAGGGCTTATCGAAGGGGCACGAGGTAAACACATCTGACGGCCAATCACGGTGCCGGTGGGCGTGTCTTACCCAGAACTCCGGTGGGATCCATAACAACGTCCACATGTCAATTTTGGAATACGCCATAAAAAGACGCACCACAAAATCTGGGTTTGATCGTTTCCAAATCTGTGTTTAGTTTTTTTTTTTTTTTTACTCATTTACAATGTATACTTTTACAACATGTGAACAAATTGGCTGAAATATGATAATAAACGACAAAAAAGTTCATTTAGATGTCAAAGCTCCAAAGTTCCAAAGTGCTTTACAAGACAAATAAAAATGGTAGATAAACGACGGTAAAAACAATTTAAAATGGTTCAAGTTGTAAATAATTTGGGAGAAAATAGGGAAGCACAGGAAGCTATCTATGAGAGAGTTAAAAAAAAAAAAAAAGTACAATAACACTGCAAAAACGCAAAATCTTACCAAGATTATTTGTCTTATTTCAAGTCAAAAATGTCTTATTTCTAGTCAAAATATCTCATTACACTTAAAATAAGACATGATCACCTCAGAAGTAACTTGTTTTTAGACAACTGTCTCTTGTTTCAAGTGAAAATTTGCTTGAAACAAGTGAAAATTTGCTTGTTTCATTGGCAAAATTTGTGTCTTGTTTCTAGCTAATTTTTACTTATTTCAAGTGAATTTTCACTTTTTCCACTGGCAAATTTTGCAAATGAAACAAGCAAATTTTCACTTGAAACAAGTGAATTTTCACTTGAAACAAGAGACAATTGTCTAAAAACAAGTTACTTCTGAGGTGATCATGTCTTATTTTAAGTGTAATGAGATATTTTGACTAGAAATAAGACATTTTTGACTTGAAATAAGACAAATAATCTTGGTAAGATTTTGCGTTTTTGCAGTGAAAGCGATATCAAATAATGAAAATAAGACGTAATCACGAAAACTAGGGTGAAGAGTTTGACTTGACATATAATTAGGTGCCTTAAAATATTGACAACGAACAGTCAAACAACTTCTGATTGTAAATTTTTTTTTTTTTTTTTTTTTTTGCACATTGCTTTTTGCACACTGGGTTGTACTTAGGTTATTCTGTTGTACTCATATCTTATTCTGTTGTACTTAGATCTTATTCTTTATTTCTATTTTTTTTATTTACTTAATTTGTAATCTGTGGATACTGCTGAAGAAAATGTGAATTTCCTGCGGGATGAATAAAGTATCTACCTACCTACCTACCTAAAATGTGCACTGAATGGTCACTTTCATCCCTCAATATCACCATGCCAACCACAACATCCTGCAATGCCAACCAGCATGACTTTTTTTTTTTTTTTTTTTTCCAGGCCACAGTGTGAACACACCATAAAACTGTCACCCATTCACGCCGTCTGCTCGCTCCCGTGTCCAACAATAATTCAAACCCGCGCCTGCTTCTTAGAAAACTCTCCACGGGAATCTTATAAAGTTCCTTCCCGCCACTCTGTCGGCCGCCGAGGCCCTCGAGCCGCTGATCGAACTGCAATCTTGCTGTTCAAACACAGCTGCATCAATGGGCTTTTATCACACCGCAACCCCCCCACCACCACCACCACCAACCAACCACCCCTCCCCCCTCCGGATACAAAGATATGCACAGCTGCTGCTCCGTTGCCCAGAAACTGAATGTCATTTCAGGAATACGTCCCCATTCCACAAACAGGATAGTGTTACAGGAAGCCCTGCAAACAGACGGAGCCCCCCCAAACTTGATTTTCCCATTTCAGTCAAAGCCCTCCCCTGCTCCCATGCATCCATTTCCCGGGGCCCCCCCATCTCTAATGAGACGTCCAGGGTCACTGATATAGTGGAGATGGACCAAACGCAATTACATAATTGCACCTTGTCTTAAAGGAAGGGCCTGATGTTATTGAGTTTTCGCGATCGTTCTGCCATTACTTGAGACGGACGCGGACGCCTGTTCGATGCATACGATGTTTGCGAGCTTCAGAATGACATTATCTGCCGCGGCGTATTCACCGCGAGCCTCGTATCACGTATCCCACTGCCAGACATGTTTGTCCGTCCGAAGCCAAGCAGGTAATGCATCTGCAGGGTCTTTTGTCTGAGCAAAAAATCGGCCGCCTCACTCGTTGTACGCCTCTGACTCGGGTATGAATTCGATTTGCATAGGATTAGATAGCTGTTGATATTCATTTTCACCAGGAGAGCAGAAACGGTACATAAATAAATAAAATTAAAAATAGCTTATGACTCAGCCGAAGCAATACATAATTAAAAAAAAAAAGAACAAAAAACAAAAGCATCATAAAGTCCTGCGATGGGAAATGGCCTGTGGTCAAGGTACATGTTCATTTCAGTCACTTTATTGCTCTTAAAAGGCTTAATTGTAGATTGCTTCATTAAACTCAAACTCCATCCTTACCATTTAACCTCATTTTTCTCTCATTTTGACTTTCATGCTCAAATAGTTGCCCCCTTTCCCCCCATTTAGGATCGTTTTGAAAATAACATATAATGAAGGAAAAATGCCAGTCATATTTCTTGTGGTAAGAAATGGACCATCCATGCAAATCTATTGTTTTTTTTTTATTGTTGTTGTTTATTTATTCTGTTCCCACTCGTGACACTCCCGTCCTACAGACACGGTGCAGATGTTATAAATAAATGCAGGAGGTTGCTCGGGTTCTCCCTTATTAACCTGATAGGTATTTTATATTCTGTACAGTTTGGGCTGTTCTGCAAGAGGGAGCTGGCATTTAAGGCCCTCCAGAGGCACTAAAGCCATCGGGCTAGTAAGAGGAGCCATATCCGTGAATGAACTAATTAAGCTCCTCAATGTCCTCAGCAAAATGGTGCCCTGAGACTGTTCTCTACAATACCAGTAATGAGGAGAAGAGAGACAGAAGGGTAAAAACAGGAGAGAGGAAAGGGTGGCGGTGGCGGTGGCGGCGGCGGCGGCGGTGGTTGGGATGGAGGCGGGGTGCAGACCTCATCTTCAAATGCATTAGGAGCCCTCGCTGCTCGGAGAGAGGCAGATTAGCGAGGAGGCTGTCGAGATGAGAATTGAAGCTCGCCCTGTTCCTGTCCGCCCTGGACGAGTGGACACGTTTACATTTTTGAATGCCATGTCTGTATTTCCCCCCGCCCCCCCCAACCTCCACTTTTGTTTTTCTCCCTTTGGTTGCGGCAGAGGCTCATTAAAGTCCATAAACAATGTGAGATGTGCTCTCTAATGAGCGAGCGCCTCTGTAAAAAGGGCCCTGTCCTTGGGAAGCTGGCCATGTCGGCTCGCACTCCATCCAAAGCCGGGGCTCAACAAGCAGGCCATTCTCACCGAGGACAGATGACCAGGGCTCGTTTGAAGCCCCAGCTCTCCTCCTCATTTGAATTGTTGCCTCATTTACTGTAGTCTATTTCCCATGGACATTACTCTTTTTACCTCCTGATAGAGAAGGAGGAATCATTTCGGTCACACTTTGCTCGGGGAGCGTCTGACACAATGATTAACGACAATTTGGTTGCGTCCTTCGCTGCCCCTTTAAGATTGTGTCCAAGGACCTGAGAGTCAACGAAATCCCAAGAGGTTTCTGTGGCACAGGGGCGTCTAACAAAGTGATCTGGTTGGCTTGCCGGAGCGCAGTGGAGCTGAATGAAACAGCAGAGCCTTTCAGCGTGTCAGCTGGCCATAACAGAGCGCGGTCTCTTTCAGAAAGAGAGGAAATCATTTCAGCGAAACAAGCGGTGGAAAATAGGAGCATGATGTGGCATTTTGAGTCCCCGCTTTTGCGCTGACGGCGGGTCAGGCGCTGATAAGTGATCTACCTATGGCTCGCCAGTCAAAGCGACGCTGATAAATGACGGCGGACGTCGTGAGATGAATCGTTAAGTACTTCACGCATGCAGAGGAACAGAAACAGTGTCTGCCACACATGACTGTACACGAGGACGGACAATAAAACAGTGGCATGTCATGTTTCAAGTCTTATCTCATGTTTAAATGGGCAGTTCCCCCATTTTGAAAAATGTGATGTTATTTCACTTCCCACCTTGCTGTAGAGGTGCTCTCTTCCTCTCATTGTTATTGAGAGCTGGATACTGGCTGGATGCTCCAAATGCTAACTGTTAGCCTCCTTCCATTGAACTGGACTTCCCCCCGGCTAACACTCTTAAAAATAGCCGCCTTAATCCACTTAAACTGTTCACTAATTTTGTGTTTGATGATGTGAAGCAGCTTGAAATGGCATAACAATGTTGACTATTTTCAGAAAAAAAGCTATTATCATTAAATTATATTTAAGAGTGTTAGCCGGGGGGAAGTCCACCTCAATGGCAGGAGGCTAACAGTTAGCATTTGGAGCATCAAGCCGGTATCCAGCACTCAGTAACAATAGCTGGGTTTCCATCCACGTATTTTTATTCGCATGTTCAGAAATTGCGAAAAAAAAAAAAAAATTGGATGGAAACACCAGAAATTCGAAAAACAGCCGAAAATTCGCAAAAAGGTTTTTACACTTGGAGGGGGTGGATTTCTCAGCGTATCCATAAAAGAAAATGCGACTTTTTGCTGTGGAAACAGGTTTTGCGAATAAACAATGACTGGACCGGATACCATGTCACACTTCTACGCTATTAGTTATTATTATTATTAATATTAGTCTCTTATTCCTTATTTAGGATGGTTGGGTACGAAGTTAGCGCTGCCAAAATAGTAAGCAGACTTCTCCCAAGAGCCGACAAGTTCAGCAGGAATCTGTCCCTGATCAGCTGTTGAGTGTCAGCTGAGTGTTTGTTGTTGTTCAGTCGACACACAGACGCTATCTTATGGCGTCATCTCACGGCGCACTCTCCTCTCAATAATCGCAAAACAAAACTAATGGAATCAGGCATAAATTCTCATTTTCTTTTGCGCATTTTGACAAAATTCGCTCAAAAATTTCGACATATTTGGATGGAAACCCAGCTAATGAGAGGAAGATGGCACTACTACTGTCCTACAGAACAGCTGGAGGGGGAAATGAAATAATGCAATTTTTTGCAAAATGGGTGAACTCTCCCTTTAAGTGTGCAACCAAGGACTCGAAGTTTAATATTTACCTGAAAAGAGGTCAATCATATCAGTCAATCCTACAGATCTGTCTCTTGTCTTACACTTTCAGAGGCGGGAGCTCTTGCTGCATAAAGAAAAGCAGCGTCTCCTGCAGCAGATTTGAGGCGGCTTGCTGTCTCTGTGCACACAGAAAGATTGCTTTGCTCAAAAAAAAAAAAAAAAAAGCAGTCAATCCTGATTGATTTCTACCAGCTGGCCAAGCCACACGTACCCAAACCCCATTTAAACTTCAATAAGGCAACATCTTGCTACAAGTGCAGTTTGTGTGAGCGCGATGCATATGTACACAAACAGTGTTATTACCACACGCCGGTGGAAAGTTACTGCTAAAACAGAGAAAAATATGTTTTCTGCTTCCTATTCGGCTCTCAGACAGGAAACATTATCCGGCGGTGACGTTCCTGCAAAGTATCTGTTTGTTTCTCACTCTCCCTACCGAGCTGTTTATGCGATCTCATCACACATCAACAGTGTATGATTAACACACGCCACAAGTAACCCTACGCACGTTATGCAAACGCCCAAAAATATCCCTCGACCGACGGAGGCCAGACTGAGAAGGCAGCTATGTTTATACGTCGAATAAATGATGTTCAACACTGCAAAAACGCAAAATCTTACCAAGATTATTTGTCTTATTTCAAGTCAAACATGTCTTATTTCTAGTCAAAATATCTCATTGCACTTAAAATAAGACATGATCACCTCAGAAGTAACTTGTTTTTAGACAATTTTCACTTGTTTCATGTCTTGTTATTATTGTCAGTGAATATTCATATGTTTGTTTGTATTGTTTGTATTGTATTATTGTATTGGGTGAAGGTCTGATGGGTGGGAGGGGTTTTGTAGTGGTTCACACTACAGCATGGACATGGGGTGTAGGGGAGTGGGAAATGGGTGGCTGGGCGATTGGATAAAAAAAAAATGTACTGTTTTATGGTTGACGATAAGCTTATTTTTCTATTTGTACACAAATTAATAAAAAGATTAAAAAAAAAAAAAAAAAGAAAGAAAATTCACTTGTTTCAAGCGAAAATTTGCTTGTTTCATTGGCAAAATTTGCCAGTGGAAAAAGTGAAAATTCACTTGAAATAAGTGAAAATGATCTAGAAACAAGAAACAAATTTTGCCAATGAAACAAGCAAATTTTCACTTGAAACAAGAGACAGTTGTCTAAAAACAAGTTACTTCTGAGGTGACCATGTCTTAATTTAAGTGTAATGAGATATTTGGACTAATAATGAGACATTTTTGACTTAAAATAAGACAAATAATCTTGGTAAGATTTTGAGTTTTTGCAGTGAACGCTATGGATTCGATGCAGACGGTGTTATTGCAGACTCGCTGCCGCGTCGATGAGGCAGGAGCACATCTGAGGTCTTTGGGCCGCAGCCGAGCGGCAGCATGGCCTCAGAGGCCCGTCTTGGCCCGGGTAAAAAGGGCGAGCCCTCGACCCCTCACACTGACTTCTCCGAGTGCAGCCCATCTGGCCGGCTCCGCTGCAAGCCAGTATCAATCATATGCAGCATGACACCCTCCCTTTGTTCCTGCAATGTAAACATATTTTATCCTTCTGCCGTTCAGACAGAGCGCTGGTCTTCATTTGACATTTAGCTCCCGGCCTGTCATGAATGATGCAAAGGAACGGAGTCGACACAAAAGTAAACAAAACAAAACCAACAAACTCGGGCGGGTAATATATGCAGGTATCAGACATTTCAGGGGAGATGTTGGCCTTATAACTTCGACAAAATAGGTCCGTTCCTTACCGCCGGTGTTTACCAGTGAGCAGAAAAACTTTGTGTTTGCTCTTTGGCTATTCTGTCTCATTTCAAGCAAGTCTCCCCTGGTCGAGCTCCTAATACTAATGGCATTAAGTTAAACTCGACCTTTCAAAGGACTGCAGACGGCTTAATTAGCAGTATATTCATTGGCGCTCCTCATAAATCAAAGATAGCATGAAGCAGTGAGGGGTAGAAGCGCAGATTTTTTCGCCGTTGTTTAATTCAGATGCATGTGATGCGACGGAGCTGAATGCAAATTTTTAGGCACCTCTCTGCAACACGAGCAACACCTCTGTTCGCTACCAAATAACAGGGAAAGGGAAACAACAGAAGAAGTGAGGAGCATTCCTCTGCGACCTGCAACATCCATGCATGCATCAACAAAGCGAGGTTTGTCTTCCTCGCCGGGGCAAAATCCTCATCCTTTTCCATTTCCATGCGCAGGCATAATTTCTGAACAGCCCATAGAGCAAAATAATTACACCGCTACATAACTTTACAGCTGCAGTGACTTATTAAAGCAGCAGAGCAGGGCATTATGCAGAAAAAAAAAAGCCTGCAGATAAAATTAGACAGTTGTCAATCAGAAGAGTGGCTATTCATTTCAGAGACATAATCAGGGCACGACGCATGAGCAAGAATTTAGCTCCTTGTGCGGCAGCGAGTTTTGCTGCCAATGCGCCCGAGCCACATCTTTATTTTTAGAGATTATTTTTCAGAACATCATGTGAAAGGCAAGAAAAAAGACACACAAGTATGTCGTTCAAGGATAGGCTGTGTCTTTCCATGACAACACAGACTCATTTCAGCATATATGGAGAAATCTCACAGTAACAGTGACGAGAATAAGGAAGGAGGGAGGGGGGAAAAAAACCAAACAAAAAAAAAACATCAAGGCATTTTAAAGGGGCTGCAGCGGCTGTGGCTCAGGAGGGACCAGGAGGTTCCTGCACAGTTCTGGGAAGTTTGGAAAAAAGACCCTGAAGGCCTTGAAAAGTTTGGAAACTGCACAGGAAAGTCCAGAGGGAAATGTGCTGCCCTAATGTACATACAACTGCACATTTTCGGTGGTTTTATCCAAATCCAAAACACTTTATTGATCCCCCGAGGGGAAACTGGGTCAATTCCAGCTGCTCAAATCCTCAAGAAAAGAATTAAATAATAAGAAATAGAAAAAGAAATACGAAAAATATAAGAAAATGTGCCTTGGAAATTAGTAAAAAAAAAAAAAAAAAAAAAAAAAAAAGGGTGCATTAATTGTAGTTGTAAAAAAGTATGCACATTATGCACATTATTTCTAAATTGTGCATTAATCCTACAAAATATTCCAACAGTAAACACAGAAATAAGACACTGAGCAGATGTAAAAAAGTCGACCCATATAAATTATATATAAAGAGCGATATTGCACTGTTGAGTTGTTGCCAAGTCCTCTCATCATCTCACATATTGTAGTTATTTGAAGCATAATTGTAATTTACAGCTCAAGTTAGCAGAGGTAGTTGGACACCAAAGCTGCAATTTGAATCAAGGATGTAAAATATGGATTTTTTTTTATTATTATTATTGAAAGTGAGCGCGAATCCTGTATCTTAGACGACTTGGGGGTCGCACAGAAAGAATAAACACCTATCTGAGCTTTAGGGGAGCCTTATTACAAATAATGGGGCCCTCGCAGCACAAAGGAAGACAATGCATCCAGAGGTTGAACTGTGCTGGCGACCCGGCGGGGCCCCTCCCTCGTGGCAGTCTGTATTGTGGCCGGCCTCCCTCCCATCCTCCACCCCTCCTCCCGCCTGCAGCCCTCCACCTTTGTTTGCCTCCCCGCCTCACCGAGAGCTCCTGGCGGGGCTTTTGTTCAGGACTTCTTAGACACTGCTTTTAGTGTGAAACTCTAATAAATTACGGACCTCTCCGATTTCTGTGCAGCAAAGCAACCCGGCCGTAAACACATAATGGAAAAGCCCCCACTTCAGCGTCTTTGGGCAGGGTCAAGGCATTGTAAAGGTTACCGTTTCTTTTTTTTTTGTTTGTTTGTTTGTTTGTTTTTGTTTTTTTGATGAAATTGTGCGCGCTGCCGTCTCTTTAAAAAGGCTCTCTGATGTGTTTACGGTGTCATGTTCTGTCAAAAGCCTGAGAATTTGTTGCACTTCAGATGATCTTCTATTCAAGCCGGAGAAACAACGGCGGCTCTGCCTGCAGCATCCCGCTATTGAAGTAAACAACTGCAAAAAATGCTGCTATCAAAGGGGAAACAAATAATATTTATGGGCTTTTTAAGCTCTCTGTAAAATTATTTTCAACGACGGTCTACGTTTACAGCCCGTAGTGTAACAGGTACAGTCTACCAGCTCGTGTGGATTAAATAATATACATGCATTTTAAAACAGGAGCAGCTTTGAGGGCTATTATCATTCATTTAAACACGGTCACAGTCACAGTGGGAGTGGAGGTAGTAGAGTAGAGCTGAGGGATATGGACAAAATCAAATATCACCATATTGTTTTAGTGAATATCTCAAATTTGATATTATGACGATATTTAAGGAATGACGATTGACGCTTTCATAAAAAGAGATTTTTGATAAAGTGTCTGATAAAGTCACATGGATGTGCTGACCAGACAGGTATCAAAGTCAAAAAAGTGCATACTTTTACCATAACGCATGGAGAAGACATATCACGATATTATGACATCCAAAATCCCAGCTGATATCTCGTCTTACATCACCATCGACAAAACACAGATATTTTGCTTCGGGCTACATTCTACAGCATGAAAAAAAAAGTCATATTCTGATTAATTTGACAGATACAGCGATTGCAATATGATCCTTGGTTTTGGCAGGAAGGAGCATTTCTGCATTATAAAACCTATTGAAAAAAACCTATTAATATCTGGAAAAAAAAAAAAAACAATTTACAGGCCAGGGCATCTGTGTAGCACCATAATACTTTATCTTGAAACAATGTTTTTCATACTTTCAACTTTAACTTTAACCAAAAAATGCATCTCCTATCATTTGGATGTTTCACTTAACCATTCCTTTACCTCAGAATCATAAAAAAAAAGATGCCACGTCATAATATTACAATATCCAGAATCCTATGTTTAGTCCTGTATCACAGTATCAATATATTGCCCAAGCTGTAAGTACAAGTATTTGCAGTATTCGTGGCAGTATCAGTAGATGTTGCAGTACCACTACATTGTCGATGCTGTTTCCTGATACTTTGTTCAAACTTCATCTGCTGATTGAATTCGGTGAAACTGCTGTCAGGCACGCCGGAGCCTGAACTGCCGATATCTCTTATCCCCTCTTCCCTCCTCAATCGTTAGATAAATTCGAGCGTGATTTGTTTCTATAATGACGACAGCCGTTTCCTCGCACTACATTTACGACGTTACCCCAAACCCTGCAGCCACCTGCCACCGGGCGAAACAGCAAAAAAACACCGCCATTTATTTTGATCACTCAAACCTAATCAGGGTTCAGATTCAATTTCCGTACGGGCAGCAGCATCGGAGCTTTTGCTATATTCAGCTCCCGTATTCGATTGTGGCCTGGCTCCTACCTGCTAATTGGATGATACCTGACACACGGCTTTGATCAAAAGGTCCACCGAGTCAGCACCGCATCCGCCGTCAGAGGAGCAGCTTCAGGGTTTCAGGTCGGTTTAAAGCAACCTCGCTAGACCTGAATGCCCAAAATCACAGGGGTGTTTTAGGGTCATCGTTACTGTGGCTAAAGTAGGAATTTCTATAAACGATCTATACATTTCCAAGTACATTTTGTGGATAATTATCGGAGCTCACCTAACCTTTAAACTGTCCCGTGCAACAGGAAAAAAGGCTGATCCTCTCCATCTTAACTGTTTTTTTTTTAAATTATTATTATTATTTGAGAAAAGAATGGCCCGCATTAAGATTTGTATCCCCAGACCGCAACCCTAACCTTCATGAGTAAATGTTTAAACGTCTCACAACAGAACCACTCTGTAATATTTATTTTTTTTTTCCTAGTTTAATTCGCTAATTACTTCTGGGCTCCCTGTTTGATTCCACTGTAATAATTGAGATCTGAAAGAAAGCCCCAGCAAGGATACTTAAAAAGAGCTCCAGACGAACAGAGGTGTTGAATAATGGCTTGGATCAAACTTGGGCACGGGCTTTCTATTGTATTTATATTGTATTAGGGCTTTGCTGGCACGCTGTTTACATCGGCCGCGTTTTCATAAAGAACGAGACAAAGCCCTGAAACGGGAACTAAAATATCTGAGACCTTCACACTTGGGAGAGCGGCGTGAATTCAAATCTGAGCTTGTGAAGAGCGCGCGCAGACAAAGTCATTCTGGACAAGAGTTGGCATGGTCTAAAAACACCATCGAGCCGCAGAGGATGCCTGCCTCAAGGATGCACACGGACGGTCGTGCCAATTTAGGAAGTAAACAAGTCCAAAGAAATACTGCACATGCTGCACATCATGCCATGCACCACTCTCCCAGAAGACGCACTTGTTTTTGTTCTTCACACAAAGGCTGTGGCAGCTTGGCACCTGAGGAAGCCAGCCAATCACGGGCAGAGTCCCCGGGATGAGCTAACTGCCATTGCTAGGCATTACATCATGGTGGTGAGTCACTCCCTGGGCTTAAGGGGCTTTACAATATACGCCCAAACACACCGATGCCTTGCCCCTACTTGGCAGCGTTGGCAAAGGTAAAGCGAGGAAACAGAGATCTGACTTTAGTAAGCCAAACTGCCACCTTGGTCTGTTTCTGAGTTAGGGTTAGGTTGGGGTTAGGGTTAGGGTTGGGTTAGGGTTGGGGTTATCGGTTAGGGATATAGCTCAGGTGCACAGGCCTACAGATCTGATAGGGTGGAAAGATAAGGGGGGTGGAAGCCCCTCCCGAAGGGGCCAGGGGTTGGTCCCCAGGCAGAGCATCCACGGCAGAGGAGGAGGGGCCTGCAAGGAGATTTTACCAATACTATAAGGGGTACGGGGGTGGAGTCCAGACCCCCAAGTTGGTTTGGGGGTGGGGGCTCCACCCCGGTCCCGGCCTCACGGATCCCTGGGGGAGGAGGACATATCATAAAATAATAATAATAAAATTAATAAAAGTTGGTAAGATATATAATAAATAAGTAAAATTCAGAGTCCGGGGAGAGGTCTATATAAAACACACAATATAATACAAGAAAATCTAATAAATACAAGAAAGATAATAAATTAGACCCCCCCACCATCCTCTAAAATTCATCAATAAATAATTAAACCTTAATTCATATAAAAGACTAAAAAGAGACGTCCTCCTCCCCAGACAGGGAATCAAACCCCGGTCTCCTGCACTGTAGGTGGAGACTTTATCCATTAGGCCATAAAGCAGGACCAGGGATAGGACAACCACACCAGGGGTTGATGATGTGTTTTGCCATTAGTCGGCGTTAAGTCCTCCTGGTGTGGTGGTCCCAAGCCTGTGGATCCAAATCTTCCTTTCTTGCTGCCCGCAGGTCCAACGGTCGTTGTTTTCTAAACCAGAGATTATGAGATGGGTGGGTGAGTGGATCTGGAAATGTTGTACCAAGGGGGTGGTAAGTCGACCTTCCCCGGTTAGGGTTAGGTTGGGGTTAGAGTTAGGGTTAGGGTTAGGGTTAGGTTAGGTTAGGTTAGGGTTGTCCACACTGCATCATGCATTAAAGATCCACCATGCAACATTTTTATCAAATCTAAGAACCACGTCCAGGTTTTACTAGCACAAGCCTGTGTAAGCGGGGAAATCTCAAACGTGAGCAACGTACTGTATGTTCATGAGCATCCTCAAACACGCCAATGCGCTCTGTGCCTAAAAGCTCAAAACGACCATATCTGCGGCAGTTGATAGGCTTCTTGATCAACACTAATGACTCAACAATTACTTGGCCAGGGGCTGAGCTCTCTGGCTTTCAGAGCTCACTTTTTGTTTTCCAAACGGGAAGACTTGGACTATTTTCAATCGCTCGACAAAGGAAGACAGCGCTATGAGTGTCCTCAAGCCAAAAAGCACCAATGCCAGAGCAGTGCTATTATTCTATTATTTAGCGCGGTGATGTATTTCCTCTTCACTAGAAATTTCTATGGGATCTCTGCTCTAATTAGCAAGCTCGCCTCTTTCTATTGTGAAGATGTGACTTTATTATTTGTGTCAATCAGGCCACCATAGCTCAAGGGAGATGCTGGGGGGGGTCCACCAGATTCCTCTATGGGATGAGTTAATCTATGTCAATATTGCTGCAATTCCTGCAGATTGCTGACAGGTCCAGAGGTCGCAGTCTGGTTGAAAAGATAAAATAAAGGATCTACGATTTCATTTGCTTTCTTTTTATTGCCCCTTTAAAAATTAAAGAGAAACACAAGGTGCCAAATTACCTCAAAAGACTAGATTTCCACTTTTTGTTGACAGTGTTGCCTCTTTCATCCCTTCAGTATCACTTGGATATCAAGTGGCTACAGACAGCTAATTTGGTAAATGTAAGCGCTGTGTGTTACTGGAATACCAATGTGCAAAAATTACATAGTGCAAATTTAACAGCTTGGGAAAAAACACACTTATTTCCTGACTCTGAGTTATTTACAGTGAGTCTGCATGCATGTTATTTGCCACGAGACGATAAAGTTTGACACTTGTCTACATTTAGCCTGGAAACTGACACGGGCATATTCCTAAAGTCGGTCCCCGAGCTGCAGCGTTTAGTTTTTGCCAACTGCGAGTCAGGTGAACTTGAATCTTTTCCATATCAGTAGCAACAATACGCTGACATCCCAGCATGTGTTATTGAAATGCTGCCGGAGCTTATGATGTGCAGCACAAAACACAGAGCAGCTTTCAGAGCGTCACACTGCCACACTGTACACAAGATGCCAAAATGCAGACTGAAAGTCATGAGAGAAACCAGCCATATGACAACATATTGGAGTTACAGCCGTGACTTTTATGTGCCGAGAGAAAATACGACTCCATCCTCATCGACGCCGCTGGAGGCCCTCCAGACAGTCCCTAAATATTTCGGTGAATCATTGATCATTAATGAGAAAGCTGTCAAGCATTGTGCAAGCTGCAATGCAAATTGAAAACCTTGGATTTATACTGACATTAAACCACTTTTTTTCTGGAATAACAAGACACTTGGGAAGATGATATGGAGGGAAACAGCCTTACAGAAAAAAAAAATCGTCAAACTAAACAAAGAGACATGGAGAGGAAAACTGCAAATCTTTCAAACCGCCCTCCCTAAAAATAAAAACACCACGCGCCGTCTTAAATGACAAATTATTATCCCAGTAGATAGCAGGTGTCCTGGAAAACCAGCTACTCTGGGTTTGATGTGCAGGATCTCAGTACAGAAATCTCTGCAGCGAGCGAAGACAAATGCAGCAGATGTGACATTAGGTGGGCTCATGAAATTCTGCAATAAACGGCCCTGTAGTGTCATACACTCCCTCTTCAACTTGTGTCTGATCTGCAGCGCCGGATCCAGTCTGTGGAAACAGTTGGTTCAGCGGCCCTAATACCTTCAGACGTGCCGCTTTCAAACCTCGATGAAGCACTTTGAACAGTTGGTAAAGGACATTCTCGCTCTTCTGCGATAAATGTCGATTAATTTACCCAGCTAAACTGTCTGATGCACACCCCTCTACACATTTCTAGATAAATCCGGTCCTTAAGTGACAGCGCTGTTGCCCCGCTTTCACTATTTGACAAAAATTTCACCCTGCATCCTGCCTGATAAATTATGCAACAGGCATGTTAGCGCATCACACCGCGGATCCAATGGGAATTTTTCCAAAAGCAGTCAAACACACCTTGCTGCGCTGACAGACTTTTAGAGCCGCTACAAGTCTCCATTTTTTTTTTTTTTTTTTCCCACAGATGACTCTTAATAGCTTACTGTCGCTCGACACGGTGCACGCTAAAGTGTTAGCACGAAGCCTGCAACCACTCAGCAGCCTAATGGAGTCGTCCTTCCAGCCGGGACAAATCGGACTGTCTCCTCGGAAGAAGTGCAAAGGGCGGCCGGTCGAAACTCCGAATCCGAATTACCGAGCAGATCTGAAAGCTTCGAGTTTGTAAAATACGTCAATCTAGTATTTTCTGTGGTCTATTTTACAGCGGTATGGATTTATCGCAGTGTATACTTTAAATTTGAAGGGTGGACCTAGCTCTAGCAGTGAAGGCAACTGTTCATCGCCATCGTCATTGATTCTCATGTGCCATCAGTGGACAGATGTAGGTTTCTCTGTCTTCTTGCAGGCATCCAAGTCAATAATCAAAACATCTGGCCGTCACTGGAAAGCTGCAATAGTGCATGCTTAAGAGTTAACAGCCAACGATCCACCAGGAACACATGGATGATTTGACGCCTACTGTCTCACCAGTCAATGGCCGAGTTGGTCAGTGGACTAATCTTACCACAGACTGTCTCTCCCTGCTGTCATTAGCGCTCCACACTGGTGATCACGATCGCTGCACTGCCATGGCAGGGCTGTGTGTGTTTAATTCAGGAGGAAGGTCAAGTCAGGGAATGTGAGAACATCTTTTCCCAACAAAAATGCCAACAAAAGAAAACAAAGTGTTTGACTTTCAGGGACAGAAATACCATCTGCTCACCGCTGACAGTCCTGAGGGAAGG
The DNA here is from genome assembly GCF_902150065.1 of Myripristis murdjan. Classification (NCBI taxonomy): domain Eukaryota; kingdom Metazoa; phylum Chordata; class Actinopteri; order Holocentriformes; family Holocentridae; genus Myripristis; species Myripristis murdjan. Next base: position 33,564,582 of record NC_043993.1, read on the forward strand.
AAGTTAGAATAGTGACGGACTATAAATACCATTGGGCCCCGTGCTGACAATAAACCAAACTGGAACATCGATACAAACAGTATCTATTCCAAATAAAACCGGTGCTTGTGCTTCTTAAGGCTGTTCAAGGAGGACAAGGACATCATGCTGCGATTCTGTTGAGTAATGCAGTCTGTCGTCACCTTCGGCACTGTCACCAGCCTTGGCAGCCTCCCTTACACAGAACCCAGGGAAAAAAAAAAAAAAAAAAAAAACTGGAGCGAGCGGCTTGCCAATGCGGCATAGATCAGTGGTGCTGATGTGGAGGACCTGGTGAATTTATGCCAAAGGTCTCCGCTGAAGAAGCTGAGTGTCACAGAGGAGATCAATCCATCCTGTAACACTCTTCACACGGTCCATACTTCACGGTGCACGCACAGTAAAACAGGCTGCACTCTCAATGATATTTTGACCACTCATGTGCTCTTTTGTTCAGTTTGTTGGATACCATCGCAGGACAAGTTCACACCAACCACCTCTGAGTGGGTCATTTGAAGTGAGTAAGAATATAATCCAAATAGGAAATTACCCCAAAACATAAGGGTCTAGTGTTATCACTAAACACAGATGAAATTATTCGTTGTGTGTCAAAACTGATAGGAATGCCAGAGAGGATAAAGTGATCTGTTTAAAATGTACCCTTTTTAAATGTTTTTTTGTGTTTTTTCATGCAATTTTGTCTTTGAATTTTGAAAGACAAGAGGACAAATCCTTCCCTTTACCTATGATGACACAAAGACTGCACTGTTTTACTCTTGTGAAGCCCTAAGACTGAAAATGTTACACAGTGGGCTGCTAATTTTACCATACAGGCGATTATGGCCTGCACCAAGAATAGTGGCGGCACCATGTGGAATACATGCTGTAGTTCTTTAAAGGGATAGGTCACCCATTTTGAAAAATTCTATAATATTTCATTTACCACCCAGCTGTTCTGTAGGACAGTCGTGGTGCTGATCGTCCTCTCATTGTTACTGAGTTACTGCTCCAAATGCTAACTGTTAGCCTCCTGCCATTGAAGTGGACTTCCCCCCGGCTAATATTCTTAAAGATAACCACTTTTATCCACAGAACTATCCCTTTAAAGAACTAAAGTATATATTCCAAATGGTGTCGCCACTATTCTTCGTATTCTTTAAGTGTTAAACCAAGGACTCTAAGTTTAATATTTACCTGAAAAGAGGCCAATCATATCAGACAGTCCTACAGATTTGTCTCTTGTCTTACACTTTCAAAGGAAGGAGCTATCGCTGCATAAATCTGCAATATCTAGATTTGAGGCGGCTTGCTGTCTCTCTGCACACAAAATGATTGCTTTGCTCAAGAAAGCAGTCAATCCTGATTGATTTCTACCAGCAGGCCAAGTCACACGCACCCAAACCCCATTTAAACTTCAATAAGGCAACACGAAAATATGAGTGAAATGTCATATTATCATTTCGAGAATGGGTGAACTATCCCTTTAGTCCTTTCAGCTCACTAAACTTAAATCACGGACAAGCAAACAATAGCACTTTCAACAGGTATGACACCCTTCAAAAAAAAAAAAAAAAATTGTGCTAAAAATCATACCTTTTATGATTTTAACAATATCCCACGTTGCCCCTGTGAGAGTTAAAAGCAGGTGCCAAATTTTGCAAAATTGCACTTTGAGTGTTTCGGAGTTTAGTGACGTGGTTGAAACTCGGTCTGCACTGGAACTTGAGACACATCGCATGCTTCACATCCAGCTCATATGCGAGTGGGAGGCCGCAAACTCCAATAATGTGTCCAAACACGCCAAGCACACTTACAACACGCCAGCAAACCGCTGCTGACGGGACCCCAAGTCTTGGAAGGCAGTTTTGTGCTAATGAAGGCAAAAAAAAAAAAAAATCCCCCGTGGCTGGAGATGGTGGCAGTAGTGGGTGTGTGTTTGTAAGTGTGTGTGTGTGAGTGAGTGGGTGAGTGAGCCGGGGGTGGGGCAGGGAGGGGAGGGGGGTAGTGGCGGTGGCGGTGGCGGTGGTGGGGGGCTATTCAGCATCACAAACCCAAGTCCTTTTCACATCCAATTCTCTATAGGACGCTTTCGGCGCTCACACAATGCAAATCACTGTGGGTCTCCATTCATGGATTGATTAATATGCAAAGACAGCCCATCCTCATCTAACAGTCAGCGGTGAAGAAATATAACACGGGCTACCGGCAGAGTGATTTTTGAAGTTATTATCTATTTGGAATGATCAGTACCTTTGGGTTCGCCGTGGAGCAGCGCGATGAGATGACATGAATTTATGTATAACATTAACTTTCGCTGCATCATTCCCCTTAGTCATGCACAGCGCTTCCTGAACTTTCTCTGCAGTAAACTTGCTGAACCGGATTTTTGTTTGGAGGGGTGATTTTAAAGACGTTTGACCGATGTACCATCATGTGCCGATTTTTTTGCAAAACAGCCATGCACTACGGTGACTCGGCGCTGTTCTATGTTATGGATTTAATCGGCGCTATAATGGAAGATTTCAAAACTATCTTGTGCAATCACCGGCTGCGTGTAATGGATGCCACTGTGTTTTTTCTCGAGATTCGATTACTCCGGTAATTTGTTTTTCTGTTTACAAGCAATCATACGCATCACAGTTTTAATAAAGTGGAAAAAAAAAGAAAAAAAAAAGTGGTGTATGTCCCCTTTAGGATGCAAGGAACTCCAATCGCTCCCAGTGCCACAGAGCTCTGCAATAGGAGTCTATCTAAAGCACTAACCATGCCTCCAACTGGAAAACGCTGACAAGTTCAGCACCTTCACTGTAGTTCACACAACCTTTTAGTGACCCAATAAAAATAAAGACTTCTGGGGAGAAATGATTTCTAGAGTCGAATATAGAAGATATGAAGATAGGACTGTCAAAAATACAATTTTAGTGTTAAAATGAAATCCCTAGTTGGATGACAATGGAGGGATGGTGGAAGATGAATAGAGGGTAAAGTAAAGAGGAGCAGAAGCACATTATTAAATGAGGCTTTGGCAAAAAAGAAAAAAAAATGTTCTAAAATCTCTTTTATGACTTATTTAAACAACATTTACTGATGTAGTCTCTTGCTCTGGCAGCGAGGAACGGATTCTGCGCTGAATCAAAGGGGAATGCAGCTGTAATTTGAGAATTTGATCAGGAGAAGATGTGATAAAGCCCTACGCCGTGTGCACATGTCACTTTGATTGCAACATGGATCTTCTCCCAGCTTGAAAGCAGACATCTGAGGAGCAGGACCCGGTTTTATTCGGGCAGCAGACTAAAAACGCCTTATAATTTTCCCTTGTTAGGGCTGCTTTTTACAGCTTCCCTCATTCAAAAATAGCCTGTATTATTTTCATAGTGGCTTTGAACTCACCACAGAAGTTGAAGTCCCATATGTTAACCATTTTGGAATTGTTTATTTTCTTTCCCCCCCCAAAATGTTGAATGTGAAAAGTTAAACTTCGCCCTTTTCCAGAGTTCAGCTCCCCCGTGCGATTCGCGTAAACAAGTTTTTAATTCTTTGGAGATCTGGTGGATCATTAAAGGAGCTCGCCGGTGTTTGTGCTCGCGGCGCTTGTCCTTTGCCTTCGGCCGCACGACGGACTTGCTCTGCCTTCCTCTCGGAGAATAGCTTGAATTTGATAAGACTGGATGAGACAGGGCGGTGGGTTTCGGGGGAAGCAGCGGTGCACAGCTGAAACACGGCTAGGGGAAGCGAAACAGGGGAAGCTGCTCGTTAACATCAACCTGCCAGCGCTAAACAGCAGCACGGCTTCCATTTCTACTCCGCCAAACCCAGGCCACACATCAGAAATCACCCCCACCGGATCCAAACCCTCAACCGGTTCATAAAACGAGTGACTTCACCCTCAAGTCATGCACGTGTGGGCCCACCACTTGCCTGTTTCACTCATCAGAGTCACAGAAACGCTGTAACGTGCACGCTTTCATCTCTGATTAGCCGGCATCACACCCGCACTCGTCAGATTGACAGGACCATATGTGGCACATCACTCCGGTGCCGGTGACACAGACGAGCCGCAATCCCGTCCCATTGTGGAACGAGAAAAAAAAAAAACACGACACGTCTCTCCAAAACCATATTGTATCTAATCCAGACATTATTTAATCATTTTCTTGGAAGATGATCATAGCCTGCTCTTCCAGTTGTTCGTCACTGGCCTTGAAATCTAATTATTACCGAACTGGAACAGGAACTGGAAATCAATAAATGTAATTAAATTGCTCAGCCTTCTAACAGTGCGATAGCGTCATTAGCCTTTTAATACACCTCAGGCATATCAAATAATGTGATCAATTTCTTTTATTTCTGCCCCCCTCCCACCCCCACCCCTTCTCTCTTTTGCACCGGGCAGAGCTAACGCGCAGTTGTCTAATTATCTCTCTTGATTCCTCTCGCTCTCCCTCCCGCGAGACGCACGGTGAAACGTGGAGGTGTGTGAATAATATTTTCACTGGATCATAACCCGTGTAAAAACAAAGAACAAATCCCAACCGCTCTCGTTTTTTTTTTTTTTTTTTTTTATGACTGAGTAACGTTAGACTGAAGCCCAGCGGAAACGAGATAAGAGAGGAGTCGGCGAGGAGAGTCGGCTTTAAGGTGCACCGTGCAAAACGGCACAGGGCTGATTTAAGTGAGGAGCCCTCGGACTCCAGAAGTGTAACCGAACTGCAGCTGATGATGATGATGATGATGATGATGATGATGACGAGAGCCACATCAACTCAGCCATTATGGCACGTTTTCAGTCAGCTGAGTCACAGGGTCTGCACTTGAACCATCCTTTGTCAAATTTGCATATGCACCTTTAATGCTATTGCAATCTGGGTAAAACACCTGGGTTTGGTGGTGAGCCTTGGTGACCTTTGAGGTTCGTAAACACCATGAATGGAAAAAATGAAGTTATTACTGTTTCCATATCATCTTCAGGCCTATGTTTGGAGTTCCTTCATTGCCTTTGAAGGATACCACTTTGCTGAGTTGCTCGCCGCCCACTTACATTTAACTCAGTATGGAAATATGCTGCTTTTGTTTTGTAGAGCCACCTACATCACCGTGCTGAGAGTGAACCCCACGGTTAGAATAATCCTTTAACGTTCTCTAATTGGGAATAATTTGTGGCAAATTAAATTAAAGCTAAATTAAAACCCCCCTCCTGACTTCCCTTCGAGGACCCCTGGGGTTCCCCGGAACCCCGGTTTGAGAACCGCCGTCGCAGCCTTACAGAGTGCACAGACTGTGTGAGAGAATGTGAGGGGTGCGTGGGGGGTGGGCTCGGGGAGGTCAGATGCAGGGAGGGAAGAGGGATGGATGGAGGGAGGGGGGATGGGGAAGAGAGGGAGGGAGGGGAGGGTGTGAGGGGAGGTACAGGTCCCCTCCCGCCCTGTAACCATGGGAGCTCTGGGATTGGATCCTGTTGTTTACATTGAATAATGACTATTCAGGAGATCTCAGCAGATAGCAGCTTTTCCCTCCATGCAACCAAATGAAAAAACGGATCAAACCAACCTGGGCCCGTGTGCCGGGACTATTTTTTTACGCCTAAAACAATCCCACTTTATCTTTAAAGAACAAGTTGGAAATTGCGACCTCCTCTGTGGCACAATAGAGAAGGAACAGAAAACAGGTCTGTCACATACAGCAGGTCCGCTCTCGTTATCACGCGGGTTAACTCGAAAATCCCAAGTTGACACATTAGCGCAGAGACGGTTTGCGTGCCAAACCCGACAACGGCCAGGATTAGAAAACAATAAATTAAATCAAATCACACATGAGGTCAGCACATGGTTAGAAAAAAAAAACAATAAAACAAAACAAAAAACACGTTTTGCTTTGCCACAATCGGAGTTCATGGAGCTAAATCGGTGTTTTTTGCGGGACTGGAACAAAGCACCCCCCCGCCTCCTCCGCCACCACCACCCCGACGGGCGAGCGACGCTCCGGCCACTTCATCCTCGGTGCGTCACGGAGGATCCGGCTGCTCTAAACCCCAAATCCGCACTTTGAGCTCATGTGTGCGTTGTGCTCTCCGCGTTATGTGATATTTTAAAATTCAACAAGCTGCGTGAGAGCGGATTACGCAGCCACGGTGAACAGAAAGCCACTACTTTGTTGGCACAACGGGACCACAGAAGCGTCCCCCCCCTCCCCTCCACCTCCTCCTCCTCTGCATCACCACATCAAATCTCCGCCAGCAGCATCCATCTCTAACACCAAACCCCGTGTGTTACACACTCCTGCGAACTGGAACTCGCGTCCGCATGTGTGCGTAATGTTCATCTCATCCGCATATATGCCTCGAAAGTCAAGGTAGACACGGTCACCCGGCCGGACCCGGGAGACTCCTTTTGCACTGCGCGGAGATCTCAAGCCCCATAAAACTGTGGCAAAGCAGCGGCGGCGGCTCCTGAAACTAAACTAGGGATAAAAAAAAAAAAACAGCCAGACACCGGGGGTGCAGCGGCTTGGCTGGCACTAGTTTCGCATTCATCCCGGAGACAGAGCTCTCTCACTTCTGGGGAACTTTGTTTAATTGTGCTGAATATTCCGCGTAACAGTGTCCGGAGTCAGTGACAGGGATTCCGCCACTGGAACCAGAGGATGCTGCTGCACAATAATAATCATAACTCGCCGCCCGGCACCAGGCAACACACACCAGCCAAGCATCAGGGCCTGGAACGGGTTTGACATTTGCTTAGCACATGCAGTCACCATCTCTTTCCCTAATAGATAGATAGCCTGGGCATAATTAATAAATTAAAAAAAAAAAAAAAAAAAACTCCGCTTCTTACCTGCATAGCCAATGAAAAGCAATACCCAGATGAGGTCCCTTGTTTGAAGCATTGCAATATCTCACAGTGATATTCTCCTTGAAGAACAGACGCACTTTAACCAGGCGGGTTCTTCACTTGCGGGGGAAAAACAGAGATATCAGCCGTTTCCAGAGAATCTGCTACCGGAGGGAATTTTGGTCCTTGTCGCTACCCGTGTTCGCAGCACAATGAGTGACAAGGAGCAGCCGTAGCACACACTCAACACACGCGTACGCACACACACAGATGCAACGCGAATTACTCCGCCCCGGTCCACACACACACACACACACACACACACACACACACACACACACACACACACACACACACACACACACACACACACACACACGCAGAGGGGGCGGGAGGAGATGGATACAGTAGCAGAAACAAACTAGTGCGCGGAGCAGCCGGTGCAGACGGCAGATGGTGACCGGATTACCAGGCTTACTAAACAGCTAACTAGCTCGCTAACTGTTCTGCCTGCAGGGGCTTCAAACACCTGCAACGACACAGTCTGCCCGGGGTTAGCACTCACTCCGACTGCAGCATGAGACACTTTTAAATCATGAATGTATGCGTTAGATTAGCGGATAATGCGCCTTTACGAGATGCGCAAAGTGATGCACAGAAGTAAAATGGAAAGAAATTTAAAAAAAAAAAAAAAGAGAGAGAGAGAGAGAGAGAGAAGAGAAACTGTGAGAAAGTGAGTTGAAAGGTCATAAAATAGATTATTGAACAGCCTTTAAAGTAAAAAAAAAAACAACTTTTTTTCTTTCTTTCCCATCAGTTATTTCTGTGCGCCTGGAGTCTGTTTCAAACCTGAGCACTGAGCTATATATCGCAAAAAAAAAAAAAAAAAGTGTTTACATAATATACTCAGTGTCCACTTTATTAACCTCCACCTGTCCAGTCTAATGCAGTTCAGGTCAGCAGCTCTGCCATAAACCTTTTAATAAAGTTTATAATGTTCAGTTGTGTTGACATTGTGCAGAATGTGTCACTTTAATTCTGTGTTTATTACTGAGGTTGTAGTTTGTAGAGGTCTTGTACTGGACTGCATTATATTGAAAGGTGTTTCTAATTTTCTGTCCTCCGTGTTTATATAAAATGAGGGGGGACAAAATATCGGAAACAGCTGTCAGTAAAATGCAGTCCAGTCCAACAACATTTGTCAAGTCAAGTCATTTTATTAGCAGAGCACATTTAAACACAACAAACAACAAAAATTAAGACAATTTAAGACACATTAGTACATGAAATTTAAAACAGACGACACCACAACAATAAGATTGAAGACACTGGAACAAAATAAAACAATTTTAAAAAAAGCCAGAAATGCCAGCAAGGAAAGCTATGTTTTTAATCGTAGACAGATAGATATTTAGACACATGCATACACACAATTTTTTTGTACACATGATGTTGATTTATTCATATGTACCATCCATACTTTCCCTAGGGATTTTCAGGCAACTGGTGGAAATGCTAATTTCCAGCCCACAAAATTGCACCAGACTTCAGCTGTCTAGCCTTTTGGTCAGTGTAGCACTTATTATTTATTGTCTTTATTAAAAAACAATTGAAAATAGCAACATGGGTGCCAATTTCCCATACTTCACACGATTTCCAAGTAAACAGAGACGTTCAGTTTCCCCCAGAAAGTTCCCTAGAGTTTCATCTTCATGCCATTTTTGTAACGGCTGCAAGCCGCACCATAACCCTGGCAGAGTTCAGTTTTAAAAATTAACACCATCATGGAAAACACTTCAATCACTTTTAATAACCCACATTATAATTTTTTGTAGATTGAGTGCACGCTGTTTGGTCAAATTCAGAGTCAGGTGTGAATGCAAAGTGCCTCGACAACTTTCCTGTGCTGAGTGTCTTGAGGCTGACCATTTTTCAGTTTTGACACTTCTCGTGAGTAGAGAAGTGTACCTGAAACCGGAGTGTAATTTTGGCAAATAGGGCAAATCTGCGGTGTATCTGCTGAGGGGAATGGGATGTTTCCCCTGTTGTGGCCCAGTGCCATGGTTTACAATGATATGTAATGTATTTTTAAATAAAAAATCTTGTATAAGGCAGTTTTACAGATGAGCGTTATGCAGATACCTCATATTCAATTCAGGCATCGATTTAAAAAAAAAAAAAAAAGGCTCCAACAGAGAAGATCAGTATCATCATATGTCACACGGCGACACTCAAATTCATGCCCTAATTAGTGCACTTCCCCTGAAAATAGGGCACCCTCTGCAGTGCCTTACCAAAGTCTCCTTGAACTAAAAAGTGAACACTTCCAATCACACATGCAAAGTGAAAGTAGAATAAAAAAAATTAAAAAAAAAAACACGATTACTCATGACTATTTGTGTTGGGTTTGCAAACATCAAAGCATGACTTCAGCAGGCAATCATGAAAACAGGTGCAAGACAAAATTTATTAAAAAAAAAAAAAAAAAAAAAAAAAAGTGTGCCATCTTCAAGTCCATACCAGCCAATTTGGGCCTGCAAACATTTGTATTACTAAAAAAAAAAAAAAAAAGAAGAAGAAGAAGAAACAAGGACATTGGGCATCTGCAAATAACTGCAGGTGCTGCTAGAGGCCAGGATTGCAAGAAAGACAAAAGGCAAAAGTGATCAAATGTGTCCTTGTGGCACAAAACATTCAATGTCTCGGCCGTCGTATCCGATTTGAAGTTGAAATCCAGTTAGCGTGAGAGGAACGAGACGTGACACACAGCCGGCCGTGTTGGCGTTTGCCTCCGCCGGGCTCTTGGAGGGGAGTTCAAACAGTACGAGCTGCAGCTGGCGGGTACAGCCCCTTTTGGGAATGCTGTTGTCATGGGACACACCCCTTTCGGCCAATCACCATGGAAAGTCGGTCCGTGCTGCCTTGACCCATGAGCAAACGCCACGCTAGGTTTGATGACATTACGTGGATGTAAACCTTTTGCTGTGATTATTTATGCATAGCTCCACCAACCTTTTTTTTTTGCATCTCTGCGCTCATAGGACACGCCCCTTTCAGCCAGTCACACTGCAAAAACTCAAAATCTTATTTGTCTTATTTCAAGTCAAAACTGTCTTATTTCTCGTCAAAATATCTCATTACACTTAAAATAAGACAAGATCACCTCAGAAGTAACTTGTTTTTAGACAATTGTCTCTTGTTTCAAGTGAAAATTTGCTTGTTTCATTGGCAAAACTTGTTTCTTGTTTCTAGCTAATTTTCACTTATTTCAAGTGAATTTTCACTTTTTCCACTGGCAAATTTTGCCAATGAAACAAGCAAATTTTAACTTGTTTCAAGCAAATTTTCACTTGAAACAAGTGAAAATGGTCTAAAAACAAGTTACTTCTGAGGTGATCATGCTTTATTTTAAGTGTAATGAGATATTTTGACTAGAAATAAGACATTTTTGACTTGAAATAAGACAAATAATCTTGGTTAGATTTTGCGTTTTTGCAGTGCAGCGCTGGAAATCGGGCCGGTTGACTGTGTTCAACCGTCCCACCAAGTTTTGTGCAAATCCCTCCGGTACTTTTCCAGTTACGCTGCTGGCAGCTTGACAGATGGACGGACGGACAGATGGGCGGATGGACTGATAGCGGCAATCACATAATCCCCTGCTGGAGGTCTCAACTCCTTGGCAGAGGTAAAGATAAAGATATACATCCAGGGAAAGAATGCGGAGATCCATGTGGGCATGAGAGCCTGTTGTTATCACAAACAAAACAGAAGTTCAGGAGGTGGCATTTTCTTCTTAAGATCTCATTAAAGCAAACTTGAACTTTGGTCGAGTGTTGGCTTGTATAATTACCTGGATGTTATATGAGTCCACACGGTGGTGAAATATCCTCATTAGCTGCTCGGTGCTCCCCTGGGCTGCTAATCCACAACACTGTATTTCTATCTCTCCATTCACTTCCACGGCAAAACAGCTCCCAATGTAACACTTTGAGTGCATAAATGAACATGAATAAAGCAGATTATGCCAGTATAAAAAATAAATCACAAGCACAGTACCCCTTTTTTTTTTTTTTTTTTTTTAAATGCGATTACAATTATTTGTGAAAGTACTATCAGCTCATTTCCTCCCAGTGCAAGGCTAATATGCAGATGCTATCTGCCGGATCTACTTTCCAATTCAAATAGGAAAATAACAAGAGAACCATTCATTTCCTCAAAAAATCAGTACCGTAATATGGTGCTTTTTTTTAAAAAATGCATCTTAATGCATTTATGAGCTGTTTTCCTCTGCTAATAGAAAGACAGAAATGCAGCATTGTGGACTGGAAGTTCAGAGGAACATGGAGCAACTCATGAGGAGATTTCACCACCATGTGGACTCATGTAACACCCAGCAACCCAGCGAAATATTAAAGTTCAATTTTTTTTTTTTTTTTTTTTTTTTTTTTTTTAAGCTTGCAGTTTTCAGAGCATCAGTTATTTGGTGTGCAGCTCTGGTCAGGAAAACTGTGTTCCTGGTGCTCTGCTGCTGCCTCGCAAAATCATATGTCGTTTTTAATAAGTGAACAAGTTAACATTCATGCATGTAACATAACTACGAGAGGAGGAAATTCTTTATGTCGTTTAATTGGGGAAAAGAGCTGCAGACAACGATGTTTCTGTGTGTGCTGTCATGTCCAATCAGTGTATGTCCATGCTGGCAAGTGCTAAATATGTACAGATTGATTTAAAGTTTCCATCTCCCACAAATATGGATGCAACCATTGCCTAAGCATTGTGTTTTGGAGACAGTTATTCCTGTATTTTGTCGTATAAAAGTTGTAGAGGACTTGAGAGCTTCTCACTTCTCAGACTTTTTGCACTTGCTAGGTGGAACTGCTGCTCATGAAACTAAATCACATCAGCGGAGACACAAGGCTTTTACGCAAATTGGATTGGCCGCTGACCACCGGTGACTGCAAAGAAACGTCAGCCGTGGCCAAATCTTCTTTGCAGACAAGCTCGGTGACCATTCATGCATCTGCCAAGTTTTCCTGGTTGCTCGGCTCTGCGGGAAATGAATGCGACTTCCAGTGACTTGTTGATTGTTTCGCTCGTAGCTTGAACGCATTGTACTGTAACTGCAACCACCTCATCAACAAAAGGGGCCCTACAGGTGGCTGCCTGGCTGTGGCCTCGTAGGAAGTGGAGGGTAACTGCTCACCAGCATAAATAGATGCTGTGGTACATGAGTGGTTAGAAACGCAGCTTGTATGGTGGATGGGACGGGATAAATACAGTGGAAAATGATCGAAAAGCTTAGGACAGAATCACTCCCGTACAAATACTGTTTGGAGGATTCATTTAAGGTGATCAAGAAATCCGCTTACAGTGTTTAATTTGGGTTTTTCATACATCAAAATATATGAAAAACAATTGGAACCAAGGTAATTCTATCTGTTTGTTTTAGAAATACACTTAAAGACGCCATGATTTGATGTATTTCCTGTTGAAACAGGATGTTTTGTGGCGGGACACGGTGCAGGGAAGGATCATTCGGCGGATAAATCAAGTGGATCCAGTGCAAACCAACAGGATCTCAGTTTGGGAGAGAAACACAATTGTTATTTGAAGGGATGAGGTGGATGGAAGAGGATGTTTAAAGATTAATGTACAGCTGCTAGTGCAGGATGACGTCACTATTTAAGATGCTCTGTTTGACAGGAGGAAAAAGGTCACGTGAAGTCATTTCACAGAGACTTCAAACTACCGCCAAGCTGATCTTACTGTATTTGACACATTTGCAACAGCACAGTACAATTTTGGGCTCCAGCATAATCAGAATTTGAACTATTGTAAAACTTTGGCAACTTCTAATCCCTTTTACTGTCTGACAGTTTAACAAATAAACCCTGGTCCTTATTAGAAGCTGTGCGACATCAAACATTCAAATCAAAACTGAGAACGGCTGCGGTGCATCAGCTTCTTCAACCCGCCGCTTGTTGACAAGCTGCAGAGCAGGGGTCAGCTCTTCTCCTGCCTGGGAAAAGAGGCCTTTCTCCCCCCCCCATCCCATCCTGTTCAGCATCAGCACAACAGCGTTTAATCTGAATCCCACCAGGCTCTCATACTGTAATTATTCCAACAGGCATGACGGGTCAGGCTCTGCGCTGCGACAGCAAGCAGACGGGGTCACGCTCGACACCGCCATTACATGCTTCCAGAGTCTGGGTCAAATGTGTAATAAAGTGAAATGGATACAGAGGAGAACAAGAAAAAGCTAAAGTGGAGCGGCTCCAAGAGTTTTTACGGTACATTTTATATACTGTGTTATATTTTAAGTATACAATAATTTAGTTTGTAATTTCAAAAACAGTTGGAACAGCTGTACTGCATTTTGAAACAGTCAATAAAATCCAGCCTATTCCATTACTTTATATACATCTAATAAATACACAAATGTCAGTGAGATGGTCATCTGCAAGAGAAATAAAGAATCGGTTATAATAATAATCCGCTTATAGTCATTAATTCGGCCTAGACAGGCGTGATCACTGTAAGTGGTTTTGCAGTGTAGTTGCAGGTATAAATTTACACACTTTGAATGCAAATTATCTGAGACGTGCACACAAACGCTGCGTCGCTTCCTCATGCGCGTGTAACTCCTTGTACTCGCCAAACGCCAGAGGAGGGAATTCCATGTTGTGTTTCAAGACATAAAAGATGCATTTGACGAACGCACAGCATTGTTTTTGGGGGGGGAAATTAAATTTTCTGTAGAGCTGAAAATCTGTCTTCAAACTGATTACAAGGCATTACAAATCTGCTTCCCAGTTGCTGGAATTTACCACAGCATGGCCGTGCCTGGAAACTGGCACCGTGGCAGGGTACATAATATCTCCTCCGGCATTCATTATGTCAATGGAGGTAATCATTAGGACATCAAACGTGGTTTTGGGTGGGGGATGGCAGCACCGAGGAATCTGCTTCTCACTCATCAGCGGATGTATGAACGATAGTACCCTGCATGTATACCACTCCCAACCGATTTTAACCACAACTTAATGAAGAAAATGTAAGAAGAAGAAAGAAAAAGGCACAAAAATCAAGGCACATCTCAACGGTCATGCGGAAACTGTCCCATAAAAGGCTGTGTATGGTACATAAAAATAGTGTAATTCACATAGAGGAAGATAAGATTTGAGTTAAGAGGTTTAGGTGACACGGAGAAGTCAATGTCAACGATAAAAAAAAGCTGACGTGGTGGAGTCCACAGTTTGGTCCGTTACACTGGCTGATGATGAGTTACTCAGGCGGGAGGGGATTTATGGTCATGGATTACGGCAGGCCACAAAGGCAGCCTCTGAAGCGTCCAGAGAGAAAAGCCAGAGTAATTGATGGAAAGTGAATGTAAACTTTTAATTGAAGGGAAAAATTCTTATTAAAGTTATGACATTATTTTAAGTAGCCATATTGGATGCCATTTTTTTTCCAGCGGGGTACACGTAGATCAAGCCGGGATGCAGATTTTCATCTCTGTGCATCTTTATAGCCCTTTCATGCATGAATTAATAAATGATAAAGTAATCATTTTTCCTGATGTTTTGTGTGTGTGTGTGCCTGTGTGTGTGTGTGTGTGTGTGTGTGTGTGTGTGTGTGTGTGTGAAGAAGTACAAAATTATGCAAACTCTTTTTTCTTTTTTTTTTTTTTTCAAGGAGTTACAGAGTTGTCCACTGCAATGGATATCGGGCATCAACAGTATAAAACTTATTTAATGGGATTTCACACGGAGCAGCGGAAAATTTGTGTTTCTAAACTAAAATTCTGCAGCGAAAGGCGTCATTTGTCATCAGTGCCGAGGGGAGCTGATATGTAGTGATGCAGATCACATCCTTCACATCCTTCAAGACATTTTTTTCACCTTTTTGTCGCAGTGTAAAATTGTGTTGTTTGCTTGGACAGATCCACTTTATTCATTTTGAATACAGTCCCGGTGAAGTGCTCGTTCTTGTGACAAGAGAGGAACTGGTGGGTCAAACTTGGGAGGATGTATTCCAGTGCACTCGTATGGAGTAAATACCAATATATCAGTAAGAAGAACACAAACTATGACTTTACAAAACGGCGTCCAACCCATGCGATCACATAGGTCATTTGTTCCAACCCTCTAATATGACCCACAGCATCATTTCCTGATGAAGCTAATAATAATAATAATAATAATAATAATAATAATATAATGAGTTACCACACATATGTATCTATGTGTATTTATGAATGTGTGAATGTATGTATGGACTGTGAACTGTGAGATACCTGAATTTCCCAATGGGATCAATTAAGTATCTATCTATCTATCTATCTATCTATCTATCTTAGCACACTTGCCACTGATATACTGTTTGGTTAAGGTTGGGAAAAGGTTGTTGTTAAGGTTAGGGAAGTAAATGAAACCTTAACCATGAAAAAGTCATGGTTAAGGTTACAAAACGGTACTTAAGGTTAATTAATACTGAAAGCAACATTAATATTAAAAAAGGAACACCACTCTTGCTTGGATTTGAACTCGATCAATGTCCTTTCACACACTTTGTCACTCCCTTAATGTTAACAGCACAGTGTCATGTACAATAATGGAGCAGAGGATTGAACACAGAAGATTGACATCTCAATTAATAATCGAGAGGGCATCTCGATTATGGAGCATGCTCAGCTGGCCAGTTGTGTTCCTTCATATGGAAGGAAACCCTGTTTCATTCTTGCAGGAGTCGTCCAGCTTCCTCAAGACAAAAGCAAAGGCGTTCACAGAGAAAAACTGAGAGAGAAACTCAAGCTCAGAAAGGAAAAGCAAACGTAAAAAGGAGCCAAAAACTAAACTAAACCAAAATCAAAGACAGTCAACAGAAAATACTAAGCCCTTAAGTCCTTACAGCGGTGGCCTGGGTTCGATTCTTGACCGAGCCCTTTGCCACATGTCATCCCTTCTCTCTCCAGTTGCCTTTTCTGTCTCTCTCCATTGTCACTATCAAAAAAGCAGAAATGCCAAAAAAAAAAAATAAAAAAAATACTGAATTAGGATGGGTAGACAAGAAAGGTTGCAATTAACATTCAGGCAGGATTTGGTGAGAAGGTCTTATTCTTTCCAGATGGAGAATCCAGCAAAGGTCACAAATCAAGCTTTGAATTTTAAGTTTTGGACACGCAAAATTCTCTCCTCAAGGATTTATCTGTCAAACCGATATATAACATTGTCAGACGTTCCATTTTGCGGTTGTACATTGTAAACCCGAGCAACAAGATCAAAGTGAGTCTCAAGAGTTGTCTCAAATGCACACCTCGCTCTGATCAAAACCTCTTAAACCTTTTTTTTGTTTTAACCGCAGGACCTGTGATTGCACTTTATGTTGCAAGGACAGACGTCTGCGAGCACTTTACCCTTCGAATAACCCTGAGAGTGTCTCTCCTCAGTCATGATTTCAGAGCTAATCCACTGAAAGCAGTTCAATCAGGAAAGACTTATTTTAGGAATTAAAGAGAATGAGAAATTTGAAGTACGATTACATTTATTGTGAACGGATGGAAGCCGAGGTGGCAAGTAGATCACAGTGGGAAGTGACCCCATGGAATAGGAACGTCCATATCGATGATGGGATGTCTTCAAGAGAGGGAACTTCTGATCAGAGGATTTGATTAGGAGAGGGATCTGGCAGCCACAGATGAGGCGGCGATGCGGAGGAGGAGGAGGGTCACGAAAAGCCACAGTGCTGAGATGAGAGGTAAAAGCAACAGCAGAGAGACAGAACACTTGTTCACTGAAGTTTGAAACTGTGCACGACTGACTTTCTCCAGTTTCTCCGGATGTCCTCAGTCCTCAGTCAAGCTTTATCTGATTTATAATCCGTCAGTATTTATGATCTTCTGGAGGTTCTTGAAAAGATATCGCAAAAGAAACTTGTGCGAAACTCCTTGTGTGTCACTGATTGCTGGAGAGAGATCCCACAACCATGACTGTCTCAAAGCTGCGGAGAACTTACCGAAAACAGAGGTCCCGACAGAGATGACTTCAAAGCAAACACTGGTTGCCAATCACCTGGACAGGTACACCAGAGAACTTGGCGAATACAAGCCCAGAAGGTGTTTAAGGTCGTGCACAGGCTCTGATTCGGTGGGGTCAGATGTTTAGACCAATTTCACCAGGAGGCTGATTGCAGGTGTGTGTGGGATGCTCTGACAGCTCTCTGAGAGTTATTCCCCTGCAGAGCGGGCTGAATTCAGCTCAGAAACTCAAACACACACACCTTCAACAGATATACATGCACACACTAAATGACTTAACCCATTAACATGCACACACGACTGTTCTCACACACCTGAGCAAACAATAACATGCGTTACTAAAGACCCCATGAAACGGACGATTACTTCTTGGATTTGATTTATTTTCTGTTGAAAGTGGATGTTGGAGCAGGGAGGGATCATTCACAGGCGCAAACCAACAGGATCTCAGTTTGGGAGAGAAACAGTTTTATTTCAAGGGACAATGGATGAAAGGATGAAAGAGGAAGTTTAAAGATTAGTGAAGGTTTTATTTGAAATTCTAATTTACACCCACCACTGACGTCACTATTTAAGATATTCTGCTTTACAGGAGGTAGACGTCATGTGAGGTAATTCCATGGGGAATGTAATGTATGTTCATTGCCTAATTATTGTTTTAGGATTATTTTGGGGGGTATTTCTGCTTTATTGGACAGCGACAGTGGAGAGAGTCAGGAGAGACAGGGCGGAGAGAGGGGATGCACTGCAAAAAGTCAAAATCTTACCAAGATTATTTGTCTTATTTCAAGTAAAAATGTCTTATTTCTAGTCAAAATATCTCATTACACTTAAAATAAGACATGATCACCTCAGAAGTAACTTGTCTTTAGACAATTTTCACTTGTTTCAAGTGAAAATTTGCTTGAAACAAGTAAAAATTTGCTAGAAACAAGAAACATATTCTGCCAATGGAACAAGCAAATTTTTACTTTTAATTGGCAGAATTTGTTTCTTGTTTCAAGCTAATTTTAATTTGTTTCAAGTAAATTTTCACTTGAAACAGGTGAAAATCTAGATATTTTGACTAGAAATAAGACATTTTGACTTGAAATAAGACAAATAATCTTGGTAAGATTTGACTTTTTGCAGTGTGACATGCGGCAAAGTCTCTGGTCCAGATTCAAACCCAGGTCACTGTGGCTTTACCTTTAAGGTTACCTGGTACTCGCTCCACATGTTGAGCCACCAGAGTGCCCGTGTGTTCAGTTTTGATTATGATGCACAGTTGCAAAAGCAGAAGCAGAGAGACTGAAAGGCATAAGAAAATAAGCCTCTTGTGTAAGGGAGGCTTTGATGCTCTGCTGTTGGGCTTCTGTTTGTGCAACTCAATTGTGTTTCTAACATTTTGCCTGCATTGTGCTTGTTTGCATTCAGTTCGGCTCTGGCCTCTGTCTCAGTGAACGCATCAGCACATCACTGATATCACTTTAACTTGCACGTGTGGACAGAGGATGTGTGCCGCGTCTGGATTCTCTCCTTCGTTTTTTTTCTCTTTCTTTAAAGAAGCGTACAGTCCGGCTGCATGATATTCGACGATATGCAAGAGAGCTTCATCGCGGGGGTGCTGGCCTCATTGGGGGGCGGGTGCTCCTCCTTGCAAAAAGCTACTTCTTCTGGAACAACACACTCGAGTCTGTCCTGTCCCGCACTGAGAACATAAGAATGGGGCACCCTGTGTGTATCCCCGGCCCTGGTCTTATTAAGGAGCCTTCACACAGGCATTTCCAACCCAGGGCAACACCAGGGTCAGCAACAAGCAGCGGCATGTTCATTTTTAGCGATGGAAACTCGCGCCCTATGGTGCATTCAGCCCCGCTTGGGTCCAGGGTTGAATTTTTTCACCCCGGGGAGAGACAATGCAGCGTTAGAGGCAGCTTGCAACAGCTGGTGTTGAATAAAATGGCTAAAATGTCAAGAGCAGTGAGGTCTGCTGGTACAGCTCCACAAATGATAAACATATGAGGAAGCACAAACGTTCAGCACAGGCTTTTTACCATTATGATATGTCATTAATGATTTTTTAAATGCATGTCTGTTTAGCCCTGGTTAACAAATAACTGGGAAAACACCATGTCCAGCCTTAGGGTGAGTGTTCAGTTCATCTTGCATGAAAAAAAAAATTCTATTATGATTAAGTATAATTTTGTTTAAAAAAAAAAAAAAAATACAGTTTCAACAATATAATGAAAATATATGTATGTCTATATTCAGTGTATTTTTCAAAGCTGTCTTTAGACGCAAGCCTGGATTCAGAGTCAATTGTTGAATTGCATATTATTCTGTTCAAGTAATCTGATTGGTCAAGAGTCGTGTTTTATTTTAGTATAACATCACGCGAGCCGCATCACTTTATTTATCTGTTTTATCTGTGTTATTACACTACAACAGCTGATTATCGATCAGCTCCAGGTGATTCTTCATGCTTCATGTTGCTGGTTTGGTTTGGATTTGAACTCTGAGGAATAAAAAACAAAAATAAAGCAAACGTAACTGTCCATATGATGATGATGATGATAATAATAATAATAATAATAATAATAATAAACTTTATTTGTATAGCACCTTTCACACAAGAATTGCAGCTCAAAGTGCTTCACAATAAAAAGAAGAACATTTGAAAACATTCAAATAAAACATTAAAAACAGCACAGGGTGAAGTTAAAAAGAAAAGGCTAAAAATGAGAACTTTGAAATAAAACAAAAGATGCCAATAAATCAATAAAAGACAACAGTGTGGAATAAAATAGGAGCCAGTTAAAGGCTAGAGTGAAAAGGTAGGTTTTTAGTCTTCTTCTTTCTAGTGAGCTGGCTTCCCTGATGTTTAAAGGTCGTGTGTTCCAAAGTTTGCGGGCTTAAGTAGCAAAGGCGGCATCCCCAATTTTCTTTCGACTGTTGTAGGGAAACAATAAGCCAGATAACTGATGAAACGTCTCATCACGTATAGCCAATGAAGTGAGCGGCACTCCTGGCTTGCACCGGTGCCCGTCTCCTGCCCACCTCTGCTGCTCGTCAGGTTGCCCATCACCTGTCTGTCCAAGTTACCTGCAGTCCACCCCCTCATGAGCCTGGTTGAATATACACCAGATTAAATAGACACCAGATACGCCAGATTGTCTCTGGTGCTTTCATGCCTGTTTCATTCCCACATGTTCTCTTTTGTTTCCTGATCCCGTTGTGACCAAGCCTGTGAGTTCTGCCACCTTTACTTCGCTGGTTTGGTACCTTTACCTGCACTCTAAAAACACTTGGGTTATTTCTTTAACCCAATTCCTGCGTTACTTGTGTTGGGTTACATTTCTGGGTTATTTTTCCAGAGCCATAACCATTTCTTGGGTTATAAGGATTTTATCTTGACCCAATTTGTGGGTTTTTCGAGTATTTATTGTCTATTTATTGAATAATTTACAACTTGATAATTTAACCGTGAGTGATGTGTGTCTTCAGGCTTGGGTCGTAGTCAGGGCTTGGCTCCAGCTGTGGACATAAAGTTGAATTACCTGCTGATACTGCACTTGCGTGTGATTGTCTATTCAGAATTGAATAGCGTTATGTGTGTTAGCGTCTGTAACACTGTGTGGAAACGTGCAGTAAAGTCATATAAATGCGGGAGTACTTAAATAGTAAGAATACTGTGTGAAGGTTTTAGCCCACTCAACTTTTGGGTTGAGTGGGCTAAATGAATATAGATAGATAGATAGATAGATAGATACTTTATTCATCCCGAAGGAAATTCACAGTTTTCAGCAGTATCCACAGAGTACAAGATTAAGTAAATCAAAAATAAAGAATAAGTAAATCAAAAATAAAGAATAAAAGATGACCCTCGAGATCTAAAGATCTAAGTACCCAATGTGCAAAAAAACAATAAAACCAGTGTGCATCGATGTATACAATGTGCATAGATGAGGGCAATGTGCAAATTTACAGTATAAACAGATGATAAATAAATAAATAGCACCCAGATGATAAATAGATGATAAAAAAAAAAAAAAAAAAAAAAAAAAAACTGTGTGAATCGATGTATACAATGTGCATAGATGTGGGCAATGTCCAAATTCACAGTATAAACAGATGATGAATAGCAGCAAGCAATATATACACTATAAACGAGGATGACCTATAAGTTGGGTTATATTGACTACAATCCTGGGTCATGTTAAAAGAAAAATTGGGTTATTTATTTAACCCAGATTATGGGTCAAAATGCATAACCCAGTTTCTTGAGTCAACATAACACAGCAAGTAGTTGGACCCTTTTTGACACGGGGGTTGGGTTAAAGTTGGGTTATTTTTTAACCCAGCAGTTTTTAGTGTGTGGTTAGACTGACTTTTGTGTTTTGGACCATGAACTGCACTGTGTCTCGCCTGTTCCCCCACATAGAGTCACAGCTTTTGTTCTTTGAATGTATCTGGCTCCGTGACAGAGCTGAGGTGACGGCTGACGAGGCCAAAGCAGCTGACGCTTTCCAAACCATCATCAAAAACAGACTGAAATACAACTTCTTCCCTCTCGCGGTGAAAGACCCCCAGTGACTGTGTTTCTCATCTTGAGCCCGGCCCCATGATGGGCCTTGACATCAATTTGACTCCCTTTCATCTCAGTATCCGTCTTTGCAGGAAGGCCCTTCAACTACCTTTAGCCTTACGGGCCTCAAGTGTCTGAAGGTGGAAACAGAGCTCACATACCTGGTTAGCTGTGTCTCCTCCACTTTCCTGGACATGATACGTTATACTCACAGATATTAGCTTTGGACACCTTACTGTAGTTTTGAATTTGACGGCGGTAGTGTGAACAGGGAAAAAAAGACACACAAAAATGCACTAACGGGATTATAATGCTAATAACTACTGACAACTAATAATAATAATGATAGAATGCAGAAAGGGCTCCATAACGGCTCAAATTTTCAAGGCATTTACTGCCACCGTATTTTCTCCCACTGAATCTCCTTTTTATGGACTCACAGAGAGAGAGGAGTGTGTGTGGTGGTGGTGTTGGGGTTGAGTTGGAGAGAGGGGGGTTGTGGGTAAGGTTATAGGCAGCATGAACAATAACATTGTGTTACTAACCCCATATACCCACATACTAACAAAACCACCACACTCGTCATAAATATGCCTACAAACAGGAGGATGTTGGAAAATGAAGCCACCAAGCCAGCGAGTGTCTCCACAAATCTAAACCCAGCTGGCAATCTCTGCTCCTCTGAGCTGGTCGACTATATGCCTGACAAAAAAAAAAAAAAAAAAAAAAAAAAAGCTTCACTTCTAATTTTTCACTCTCACAGACAAAAGCAATTTTAATATCCAATTTCCTTCCCATCAGCCAACAAATTAATTTTTTAATTTGCTCTCAACTGTTGCTGCCAGGGGTTTCAGGGCTCGCTTACGTCACCAGGTAAGTCAGAACATCAGATTATGTGAGTAGCTGCTGCTGAGCAGAAGGGACAGGAGAGGCCCTCACCTGCTCACATGGTCCTGGGGGACGGTAGCACATCATAAGTTTCAGCTGCACTGATTTTAAACACACCATCTCCTCCAACCAAAATGCTGCATATACAGAGAAACATGCATGTGCTATTTTCCACACATAAATCGGTATTTATTAAAAAAAAATGCATGTACCTTCCTTTAGACTTCACACCGTGTGTACACAGAGTTTTGGCTGCTAGAAAATAACATGAAAATGGGAATTTACATGGCATTATTATTGTAATTATTGTAACTATTGTAACGTGGTTGTATTTAAAGGCACATGTGTGATCAGTTAATAGTCATTATGTTGTAATCACTTTGGATCTTATATAAACTGTTTGGGAAATATAGCTTTTGAAAAAATAAAAGTGGTTTTGTGGCACAACTTGCCCCCGGTGTGGGGTAAATTGTGCCATTAGAGAGAATACACTGGGGTAAATTGTGCCATTGATAACTGAAGTAAAACAGATCATTTCAATCTCACAAATGATAATGCTATATAAAAGCAAAGCAAATTCAATACAAAATTATTTATTTAACATTTATTTACTATTTTAACAAGATCACAGGCCACTTTTCCATAACAAGGCCTAGCGCCACATGAACACATACCCAGAACAAAATAAAAAGTCCAAAATGAGCACCTGAAGATCATCTTCATCTGAATCTGAATAGTTTTAGTGATCAAAGGTAAGAAGACAATGTACAATAACAATAAAATACAATGAAGTAATATATAGTGTATAATCACAAGTTGTTTCACTGGCACAACCTACCCCAAGGCCCTTTTTGAAAAAAATGCATCCCCCAGCTGTTTTGAGCTAACATCATGCTAACTGTATAGACTCATGGTGTAGCTTACTAAAGTACTAAAACCTGTGTGAACTGTTTTCAAAGTTTTCTATAATTGTTCAAACACAGCAATCAAAAAACCTTGATCATAGAAATTTTACTTTGGTGGGCAAAAAAATGTTTTTGAACTGAAATGTGCTTTCCTCTCAAGCCATGTGTCTCCCTTCTTTGTAGGATGAGTGAAATGGATGCCTCTTCAAAAATATGTGGTCACATGACCAACTTCTTCTATGGACACTATACTTGCCCCTTGGTACAAATTACCCCACTCTCCCCTACATCCCTAGCTGTTCTTAGGCCTTTATTTTGATAGTCATGATACTCCTCTTAGGTTCTCTGACTCTGAAACCGCTGGATCTGTGCCCCTAACTACTCCATTTATCAGTTTATAGACAGTATACAGGTAGGTGACGAGTTAAATGGATAAAATTCGCAACGCAACTGGAGGGACGGAGCAAACAGAGCTGCGGGTTGATTGAACCGTTACACCCCGAATTAAAACCATCAAGCTTTTTGCCAGGAACTGAAGGCAGCACACAGTGATGTAACCCTCTGAGAGCCACGGGAAAAGTCTTACCAAGTTGGGTTTTCATTTTAGAAACTTTTAGAATTTTGCTTTTACAATTTAGATTGGATTCAGCTTTATTGTCACAGTGCAGAGTGCAGGTACAAAGGTAGTTTTCTTCTGAAGCCAGTAAAAGGTTCGTAGTTGCCACATTTCTGCTGGTTTAAGGCCATGGAGACTGTGCATGACTGCGTCTGCCACCTCACTCCACATGCTGGATTGTCCTTCAGCCTTGAGCTTTATTACCAGATACTCTACTTGCACACATCATTGTGTCCTTTATGAAAATCCCTGGACTAGTTCACGCTGGTGTTCCTTTTTCTGCAAGGATATTCTTCATCGGCCTCCAAACTACAACCCCGACAGTAGCAAACTACAGCTTACGTTCACAGAGGCTCTTTTTGCTGAGTCTGATGTATGAACTCGGCCAGGCAAGAGAGCTTTTATGTTTTCAGCCGCAGCTGCCAGGGATGAACTTCAGAAATCTCTGAAGCTTTACATGGAAATTGCCCTAAATGAGTTTAAATTTCTGGTAATGGGGTTTTTAAATTCTGTGTTGGGCAAGTGCAATCATTTTAATGTTTAGTGTGACTTTGCTTAGTTCAGTATTTCTGTGGTTTTATTTCCATATGTCTCTGTTTTTGCTTTTGTGTAGATTTTGTGCAACTACTAACCAAATGTGTTGCCATTTGTTTAAAAAAAAAAATGAAAAAACACCTTGGACTCAAGAGACTGTCATATCTATGGGCTGTGTTACTCCCTCCAGCTGATATTCTCTCTGCTGAGCCACATTGGAACAGAAGAATCAGGTGTTGTTTTGCTTTCAGAGAGGCCGACCAAATACACTAATCTGGGAAAATCTGGTTCACCTAACTGGCTTACAGATAATTTGACGACGTTGTTTGATTCATAACTTAACTCTGAGTTGAGGTTCATAAACCGCTGAACCACTGAGTATTAAGTAATCATATGAACTGAAAGCGACTTCATTTTTTAATGATGAGCAACAGGGGTTCATGATACATCATGCATTAACTCATGCATTAAATCACCATGAGTCATGCATTAGTTATGCATTAATTTAGCATGAGTTGTGTACCCTTATTATAATGTGTTTCTGCCACATGAATGTTTTTATTATCCTCCTCATAAAATCATAAGGCTTGCCTCCTCTTATCCAGTCGCTGTAGAATTAATGTGTTTTGCTCTTTTGGATTAAAAAAAAAAAAAAAAAAAAAAGCACCACAACTTTGACAGTTGCCAAAATGCATTGAGAGGCAGCTACTTCAGCTGGCTTATAGGCATATATGTATTGTCAAAATAGCATGCCAAACTGTCAGTAAAGTGAGTATTAAAATGTATCTTCACTTTTAGCAGCCTACTGCTGCGCAGTCTTTAGCCTCTGATGGAGTTGGCACTGGAAATTTTTTTTATATATATATTAGGAGGAGACAGAGCGCACTGTTTGACACAGAGCGCACAAATCTGAAACACTAAAGATGACAGCACCCTCCGCGAGAGACACTGATGGCTAATGATGATTTTGCGGAGCTGCACAATTTATTCAGGACAGATTGTACAAATACAGGGCAAGAGCTCGGCATCACGCTGAAAAGCCCGGAAAAGAAAACTGCTGGCCTGCACTCCGTTGCAGAATTGAGAATGTAATGTATGCGTGTTTCAAAGAATCTCTATGGCTTGACTACATGCCTAACACGACTGTTTTCAGTTAACATGGTAATGACAAGGACCGCCACAAAGCAGAATGTGGTAATCTTGCTGTGGGTAGCACACGCTGGGGCTGCGGATGGTGCATGCATACAAGCCTCGATAAGGGAAAAATATCATTTTTCTGTGGGAAAATGGAACAAATTTTTATCACTCCGTGTTGTATCAAATTTAACAGTATCCCTAAATATTAAATGCAAATGAAAATGCACACAGTGGCATGTTAGATACAGACAAGTCCCCATTCAGAGAGACTCAGGGGTCATATTACAGAAACTTCCCATCTTAAGTCTTAAGACAGAAGGAGTCTGTGATTGAATTTTTCACAATTTGGAATTACTGCAGTAAATCCTGACTAATTTTAGGAATCCTGTTGTATCTCATTTGATCCTATCTTATCTCAAGTTAGGAAATCCGAAAATTTAAATTCAACATCAACTTTTATCTCTTTTACCTTGCAAGCTGATGCCACTCTTCTCATCTCCCTGAGCTAAACCATTTGACTTCCTACCCTCTTGGAAACTAACTGCTGCTGCCACCCATAGGTTCAAATGCGTGAACTGCGTGACGTACCGGGCTGAGGTTGTATGTATGATCGCTTTGTCATCAAACCGCCACACATTTTTCGGTCTGCCGTAAGCATTTTGGCGAGTAGGTTCCGCTTACTGATATTTTGTTGGGTTTCTAAAAGCAATACAAGAGCAGCTGTATGGACAAATGAAACGGTTATGGTTTACGCTTAAGTTAGGAGGATTTATTTAAGATTTTGGGAGGTTAGAATGTGTATATAATGCACTTTTCCAATCTTAAGTGAAGATAGAAATGTTGATGTGGGAACGAACCCCAATTACAGTACCAAACAGTTCAGATATTATATAGATAGAAGTTAGGAACTTTGTGTTAAGTTAAAATGAGGAGTCTAAAATAGGATTTTTCTCAATTTGGCATTACAAAAACAAATCCTAACTGACTTTGGGAATCCTGTCTTATCTTATCATTCTCCCAAGTACAAAATTCACAACTTTTTATCAACTTTTATGTCTGTTGCCAAGCAACCGATGCAACTTTTCTCGTCTCACCAGGCTAGCTCTCACTTGAGTTCCTCCTCCTCTTGGAAACTAATTGCTGTTGTCACCTCGGCTGAATTGCATGACAGTAGGATGAATGTTTTTTTTTTTTTTTTTTTTTTTTTTTTGCCATGTCAGCCACTTCGTTTTGAAAACCCCCTTTTGCAAGAGGAGGAGCCTGTATCTGCTAATGAGCACCACACCATCAAACCGCGGCACATCTGCCACAAGCTTTCCGGCGAGTAACTTCCGCCTGTCGACATTTTGCTGGTTTTGTGAGAGCAATAAAAGAGCAGCCATGTGGCTTAAATGCGTTAACTAACACTACCTGATGGAAAAGTGAAATGGTTAGGGCAGCTTTAAGCTTATCCTAAAGTCAGGAGGATAAGAGGAAGATATTGGGGGGGTAAAATTCTCACCTCCTCTAGGAACGGGACATTGACGTCAGAAAGAAAGAAAAGAAAAGGAAAGGAACATTGACTTAGGAAGTGTTCATCTGTAATGGCTATTTTCCTGAATCCGGCCCTAACCCTAATTACCATGGTTACCAAACAGTTAAGATATAGCATCTGCAAGTCATGAAGTGTCTGTCACTGCAAAAACGCAAAATCTTAACAAGATTATTTGTCTTATTTCTAGTCAAAATATCTCATTACACTTAAAATAAGACATGATCACCTCAGAAGTAAATTGTTTTTAGACAATTTTCACTTGTTTCAAGTGAAAATTCACTTGAAACAAGTGAAAATTTGCTTGTTTCATTGGCAAAATTTGCCAGTGGAAAAAGTGAGTATTTTGACTACTAATAAGACATTTTTGACTTGAAATAAGACAAATAATCTTGGTAAGATTTTGAGTTTTTGCAGTGTAATACTGGCCCAGTCCTGGTGCTGTGGCCTATACGGGCGTTTTAAGGATGGCATCTGAATGTCTCATCTCCCCTGTCTTATAAAAACTCTGTTTGGCTCTGCACTCACATTAGATCTGGACTCCTCCTGATAGAACAGTGCATCTTGTGAATGCAAGGGGAAATGACTCCATTACTGAAAAGCAGTGCTATGTACTTCAGATAAAGCGAGTGACTTTCTCATGCTGTATAGAAACATATTTTTTCATAGTTTCTGGAAAAAAAATTCATACGGCGAAAGGCTTCCTCGACAAAGACTCTATTGTGTTTGGATCAAATTTATTACCTCAACGTCGTTCAATTTCATGTTGCATTTCACTTTATATTTATAGTCTTTAGATTTTATTACGTAGTAATCTGAGTGAGAGGTAAGAGATGTAAGTGCTCTGTGTTTTCTCCTTTGGAAGGATATGTACGTATGCCACTGTACAAAACCCACCAGAAAATTGTTTTTCTTCCCCAGGGAGCTTTGTGTCCCTGGAACCCCCCGCCCCCTCAGTATATGAGAGGATGTTCCCTTTTCAAGATGATTTTTATGGCACTTCTGCTTTATCAGACAGAGCGAGGACAAAATAAGCAACAAGGGTTCAAGGCCAATTTGAAAGCTGAGACATTGCATATACATGATTGGCACTTTAACCCGGACAGTCCACAAGTTATCCTGGTGGAGAATTTCGCTCCTGCTTTTTCAGTCTGTGCACGAAACTGTCTGGCAGCGTCTGCTTCAGGTCACCACTGTTGTGCCGTTCAGCTCTTCTGTAAGGCTGGATGGAGGTGGTTCCTGAATCTGCTTCCCATACAAAAACACACTGCGAAGACATCGTGCCATTTCCTGACATTGGAGCCAACCCACCTCTAGAAACTCTCTACATTTGATAAAGGGAATGCCACAACACACTACTGTAACAGATGCATGATAAAAACAAATTGTATTGCTCTCCGTCATAAACAAGTTAATGTGATGTTGATTAGATTAAGAAATACGATCTAATTCATTGATTCTGTTGGCCTGGTTAAGTAGTTTAACGGCATGATCATGAGAAGATGCACACGCAGCAGTGACAGAGAGCAATCTTCACGAGAGCAAGGGGCTGAACAATATTTATAGTCGGACATAAAAAACGAGGAAATATATTTAGAAAGGAAACGGAACTAGACAGTCTGTGACTCGGAGGCCGGCGAGCCGGTTCAGACAGGCTCAAATAAAAGTCTCAAAGGTTAAAAGTGCATGGGATGAATCACAAACAGACTTAAAGGAAGAATGTTAATCTGATCTAATCCTACCGCTTCAACCTTGCGTGATATTAGTATCCTACTTTAAGTTTCTTGCGCATAAAAAGAAAAGTAATTCTACGGAGTTTTATCTTAAGGCTGCACTAAAGTGATTTCTGACCACTAGAGGGCGCTGAGAACTCAAACTCTGTCAGTCATGGTAAAGTTGAGGCCAAAAAAATGCATTTTTGGGATGGAAATGTGAGATATACTTTTATACTCTTGCAAGAATCCCAAGAATTACCGGGATTATTTTGTCTCTGAGCTCCACACTGCAAAAACGCAAAATCTTACCAAGATTATTTGTCTTATTTCAAGTGAAAAATGTCTTATTTCTAGTCAAAATATCTCATTACACTTAAAATAAAACATGATCACCTCAGAAGTAAATTGTTTTTAGACAATTTTCACTTGTTTCAAGTGAAAATTTGCTTGTTTCATTGGCAAAATTTGCCAGTGGAAAAAGTGAAAATTCACTTGAAATAAGTGAAAATTAGCTAGAAACAAGAAACAAATTTTGCCAATGAAACAAGCAAATTTTCACTTGTTTCAAGCAAATTTTCACTTGAAACAAGAGACAAATGTCTAAAAACAAGTTACTTCTGCGGTGATCATGTCTTATTTTAAGTGTAATGAGATATTTTGACTCGTAATAAGACATTTTTGACTTGAAATAAGACAAATAATCTTGGTAAGATTTTGCGTTTTTGCAGTGCAGTTTGAAAATGCGGTGAAGCTCCAGGCTTTCAGCTACAAGGTGGCGCTGCTTTGAATGACCTTTCTCAGTCACCACAGTGCTGATTGCAGCGACGGAGGCTCTCACACCACTGATGTGAAATTTGGCTTTGTTTATCCGCAGAATGTGGCGTTTCAGAGATGCTTTAAATGAAGCTGAAGCGGTGAGGGGGTGAACTGGAGGACAGAGGAGGAGCTCATTCTCAGGCCGATGCAGATTAGAAAGCTCAAGCCAGGAAATAACAAAGCATGGCTGTAAATTGTTTGGCGGAAAGAAGACCCACAGTGATGAATCTCGCATTGCAAGGGGTCACTTTATGGGAAAGGAAATGCACTGATACAGTGGAGTTTTTACTCATATAGTCAAGAACAACAGATTTTTTTTTTTTTTTAATTGGTATTAAAGAAAACATCAAAACGCTAATCCACAAGGAGTTAGAGAGGACATTTGCAGGCCAGCGTCCTTCTCTTCAATCAGCCTGATTCATGACTATAGTTGATGATTAATCCTAGCAAAAACATAAGCTGGATTAAGAGAGCTGCCAAGTAAACTGGAGAAATAACAGGCAACCCCTCGATAGAGAAAAGAACAAATCAAAGTCTTAAACGTGACATGCCAGTGGTGCTGCAATGCAGCGGGGCAGAAGGAACTAATTTACATAGTACATTAATTAACTCTGAGTTGCTAGTTTTAGTGAGTCTCAAGAAGACTGTGCTTACTAAGCAGAAAATTAGCATGAAAGGCATGTGACAGATGCCTCGTCCTGTTTGAACGAGGACTGGAGAAAATACAGTACATTGATCAGGTTTTGGGTCTCAAAATAGGATATCCATACGCTATGTGAAACTTAAATTCCTACAGTATTACCAGACATCAGTGAGGCTGTCTGATGACCGAGCATCGCTAAAACAAGGATGGGATAAGGAAGCGGTTCGTTATCACAAAACAAGCCCTAAGAGGCTGATTCAAGGCTTGTTTGTCCTGAAAGGGCTTATTTCACAGTAATGAAGGCCTCCTTGTTCGCTTCCCCACTTATTACAGGGCTAGTAAACACACTAATCATTTGAAACAGTTCATCTAATGCAAGCTAAAGGTACTCAAATACAGTCGAGCAGGGCTGTCTGCAGGAAAAGAAGCAGCAATGGCACAGTAATGTCACAAGATGTTGCCCGTTAATTTGATTAGAACGCAACTAATTGAGCTGGAAGTGATATGAATACATATGAATAGATTTGAGTGTGTGTTTGTGTGTGTGTGTGTGTGTGTGCATTTGTTCACAGTTTGGGTATCAACAGTTACTTTCACACTATTGTTGCACATCAGGTGTATTGTGCTGCTTACCTACTTAATAACACTGCCTATCATCATTTGAGTAATATAGCAACCAACCCGTGAAGCCTAATGCTCAAAGGTCGGGCGTTTTCGCATCATGTTAGCGGGCTGTCACCTTCCAGGTACAGCTTGATGACGGGAAGAGCAGCTCATTAGCCTGGCGAGACTCCGAGGCCATCTGTAAATACACAAATCCAAAGTTTAAACATCAGAGTGTTCACAGGGGTGGAAAGATATTCAGAGTCATTTAGCTTTTTTACGGCTTTATTCTTTCTGATTTTTGCACTAAGACCGAGAGGGAGTGATGCCATATCCAAGCCACATTCATGCAGTTTAACGCATGAATGTGTGAATGAATTAACCCATGCTTCTTTACACTGCAAAAACTCCAAATCTTCCCAAGAATATTTGTCTTATTTCTAGTCAAAATATCTCATTACGCTTAAAATAAGACATGATCACCTAAAAAATAACTTGTTTTTTAGACAATTTTCACTTGTTTCAAGTGAATTTTAACTTGAAAATTTGCTTATTTCAATTTGCCAATGAAACAAGCAAAATTTTTTGCAGTGTAGCATAATAATGTGCCTTTAAATAAACCCTCCTGCCTACTGGCTCCTAGTATACCTTTGCACTGTGGAGTTGTACTATCAGTACTATTGTTTGATGGAGAACAAGGTGATTTATTAACAGTGTTTAAAGTTGAATTGAACTTTGGCAGTGTGTTGGGTTGTATAGTTACCTGGATGTTACATGAGGTGAAACGTCCTCATGAGTCGCTCTGTGTCTGCGCTGCTCATCCACAATACTGTGTTTCTGTCTCTGCATTCACTTCCATTCATAACTGCTTGTTTTCTTGTTATTTTCATATTTGAATTGTAAAGTAGATCCAGCAGGTGGCGTCTGCAGGAAACTATAACCAGGAAGAAACATACTTGATAGTGCTTTCACTAATAACTATAATTACACACGGAAAAAAAAATGGGCTCTGGGACTTGTTTGTGATATTGGCATAATCCACTTTGTGTTTGTTTACAAGTGGCTGAAAGTGTTGTTTTGGGACCTGCACTAAGAAAGTGCACGGAGAGATAGAAATCCAGTGCACTGCAAAAACGCAAAATCATACCAAGATTATTTGTCTTATTTCAAGTCAAAATGTCTTATTTCTAGTCAAATATCTCATTACACTTAAAATAAGACATGATCACCTCAGAAGTAAATTGTTTTTAGACAATTGTCTCTTGTTTCAAGTGAAAATACACTTGAAACAAGTGAAAATTTGCTTGTTTCATTGGCAAAATTTGCCAGTGGAAAAAGTGAAAATTCACTTGAAATAAGTGAAAATTAGCTAAAAACAAGAAACAAATTTTGCCAATGACACAAGCAAATTTTCACTTGTTTCAAGCAAATTTTCACTTGAAACAAGAGACAATTGTCTAAAAACAAGTTACTTCTGACGTGATCATGTCTTATTTTAAGTGTAATGAGATATTTTGACTAGGAATAAGACATTTTGACTTGAAATAAGACAAATAATCTTGGTAAGATTTTGAGTTTTTGCAGTGTTGTTGTGGATTAGCAGCCCGCAGAGCAGCTAATGAGGGGATTTCACCTCCACGCGGCCTCGTCTCATCACAGCCAGGTAACTGCACAGGCCCAACACTCCACCAAAGTTCAGCTTGGCTTTAAATGCTGGGCATCACCGGCAGGCATGAAAGAGATGGAATTCAAAAAGCTCTTGACTCCAGCCACGCTCACACAACAGTTTTCCACCGGAGCAGCGGGGGAATCTCGCCCAGCAGCTGCAACTTGTCAGGGGGCTGTCACAGAGGCTGAACGGGAGTCAGTTACTCACCCTGCCCAGCGCCCACACTTCAAAATAACCTCTCCCCTCCGCTTCATCTCCACCTCCCCCTCTTTTAGTTCCAGATGACTGAGTGGCTGACAGTCCCCCCGGTTTGATGTGCCCTCTGTAATGTCGACATCGGGCCAAATGCGGACACGTTGTAAGATGTCTCTCAAGATGCTGCGCGAGGCGAGTTAACAAGGGCATTCGGGTTATTTACAAGATTCAGCCGAAAGAAATGGCTATTCAGTCTCCTGGTGGCGATCTCGGCGGGATACCTACAGATTTTCCTCTCCTCTGTTTACGTTCTCCCGAGTTCACGTCAGTACAGAGGGAAGGTTAAATTATTCTGTTTACTCTGTGTCACGGTTTGGTTAACAGTTTAGCCACACAGCCGTAAGATCACAGGTTTGATTCCCGGGCCCTTTTTTTTTTTTTTTTTTGGCATTTACAGTGTATGTTTTCCCCATGTCCTCCCACAGTTCAAAGGCACACAAGTCAACTGGAATGGAGACTCTCAATGGCCCGTAGGTATAACTGTGATTATTCAACTGCGTCAGCCATGTGACGGAACGGAGAACTGTTCCAGGTGGACCCTGTTTTCCAGCTTTTCGCTTAATGCACGGGATAACACAACACACACACACACACACACACACACACACACACGCCCTAAAAGGCACTAAGAAGTTAGAGAAAAGGAATGTCATTTGCCTTTGATCCTGTAACTGTCCATATCCTCAAAGGAAAACCTTTAAAATATGTGACATTTGAAAGAAAGCCGTTTTGTCTCATTGTTGTAGAGATAGATAGATAATCTTGTGCGACAACCAACAAAAGATGCAGTACAGCTTCATTTTTTGCATATGATCATTACCAGGATTATGAAAAGGCGCTATCGGTTACATAGCAAAATTTCGAAAGGACATTTTTCAAACTCAGGCCATAATGACAGCCTGCCCCTGGGACTGTTCTGCGGTACCTTGTGGATGGCAATGGTCAAAGTGATCATTAAAGTATTTAATGACAGTCTTCAGGAAACCATTATCATTTGGGGAGTGATTCATTAAAAATTAATCTCTTCCTTCAGCCCCTTAATATCCCACTAAGGTTCATTATGGTGTTGGGTGGCAAATCTCAACCCTTAGTGGAAGGCAAGGGGCTGTGCCTTCCACCTGATGAGATATTAAATGAAGCTTTGGAAAGAGTGAGGAGGTCAAATGAAAGATAGAGTCTGACAATGTCTCAACTATCGATAGTTTGGGACAGACGCGTTCATATGTAAATAATTAATTGAGCCTCTCACTAAAAAATGCAGGACTTTGGGTGGACTATTTTGAGTTTGCCACCCAGCTTGCTTCTGATTGGCCAGGGCTTTTCAACCCCTAAGTTGACTTTCATGAAGCTGGGGACCTCCTTTTGAAGTCATTGTGCACTAGGGACCCTTATTTGAAAAGGTGGTTTGTATAGGGTATCATACTCAAACACTAACAGACACATCAAAACTGGTAAAACATTATATAGATATATTTGTATTGTAACCGTTTCAAGTGAGTTAAATTATGGGAAGTTCAACTGTTCCTCAATTTGCTAGACTACAAAAAGTTGCAATACATTACTTTTTTAAAATTAATAAATAAATGTTAGAAATGACAGGAGGAAAATGTCTTCCAGCTATTTGACAGCACTCTCATCAGTGTTTATTTTGAAACTTGACGTGTAAAAAAGAACAGAGGAAGGATAGGCCCCGGCGGAATGCCATTACTGACCTGAAGAAAGCTTGATTTATGCCATAAGCAACAATCGGCTGAAGTTTTGCAGCGGTACCCAGGGAATCAGTCTGATACCTGGACCTTTTGTCAGGGCTGTGTAAGACTGATGCTCTGACAAGCAGAGCTTGTTCTGAATCCCTCCAACCATTTCTCCGAGGAAGAGCATATCTTTTTTTGGAAAGTTACTGATCATGAAAATGTGAATGTGAATGCCAGTATCACAGAGAGATCCAAGAAACCATTTCTCAAGACCGCGTTGATAAGAAACAAGTATGTACATGATTCTTTTGACATTGTTCGCCCGCAGCTACACAAAATTAGATTACACTTCAGTTTGTTTGGACTGCCTGATAATGTGTGGTGGGGAGATACACTTAGTAACACCACTGACACTCTATTTGCAGCAGCTCAACAGGCCACAGGATTGAGGTGAATTAAAAGGAGGATTGCTGTAAATGGGGAAAAGAATACCGAGGTGTTGGCTGGAATTTGTGTGGTACAATTTTGCTGCCACAATAATTCAGCAGTAAGCAGCGGCAAAACAATAGAAGACTTTTCAGAAGCCTGGAAGATTAAAGATTAAAATGCAAACTTGATATCTTCACTACATATGTTCTGGTGACTCTGAGCCACAAGCATCAACCCTGTATTGTGAAATGAATAAAAATAGATGCCAGCTGTGTCAACCACGAGATAATGGATTGTTTCTAGTTTGTGATGTCAAATGATTTGAAGTGAATACCACTGGATGTCCATCTTTGACGTCTGAGTGACACCGGTGACATGTGCCATAACTACAAACAACAATTTCTTTTTTGAAAGGTGGGCTGCACAGTTCTCTTGATTTACATCACATGGTGCAGCTATAGTTCTGATTTTCCACTTCTGATTAGTTATTCAAAGCCATGCAAAATCTCTGATAAACACATGTGTGACCATGTATGTTATTTACGCTTTAAAGGGCCATGTGAAAGTCACCACACATCCTTGTACTAAAAAGGGATTGTTTTTCAAAGTAAATCTTGACTTATCTGGAAATCTTGCAGGGGAGAAACAGCATTAAACATTAGGGGCAACAAGAGGGGGAGCAAGTACCAGCTGATAGTGTTAAACACAGACCACTGCCTGATAAACTCCACATTGCACAGATTGTCTGATGCAAGCCTGGAGGCCAGGGAAATTATGTCAATTAGTGGTCACAAATTGGGATGCTCTCTCCAGTCAGGCATTAAAACTTGGAGCGTGGATACTGGAGCAAAATTTTTGCCTCAAGCAGCAGTGCACTACCCAAAAGCACCAGAGCCAGACAGTGCTGTGCAAATCACACGGTTAATAATAAGCTCTTCCACTCCTGAACCACCAATGGAAATGTTCAATGTTCAGCTAACGGCTTGGAGATCCTTGGTAAATTGCCTGAAATTTTTGCTTCTCAGCACAGAAGTATGCAAAGTATGGGCTTTGCCTATAAAGTGAACCTGATATTTCCTTGCACCGTTAAAGAGTAACTAGACCCCAAAGCCAAATCTTTGTGAAGCCTGACCTCTACTGGTGAAATGTTGTGTGCCTGGTCTTTGGTAGCAGGTGATGTCACCATCCACAGAGTTACAATAGGTGGTGACGTCAGTGCCTATTGTTGCTGTATGGGTAGTGACATCGCCATCTATTGTTACTCTATGGATGGTGACATCACCACCTAATGTTGGTCTATGGGTGGTTACGTCACCATCTATTGTAACTCTGTGGGTGGTGACATCACCACCTATTGTTACTCTGTGGATGGTGACATCGCCACCTATTGTTACTCTGGGGATGGTGACATCACCACCTATTGTTGGTCTATGGGTGGTGACATCACCACCTATTGTTGCTCTATGGGTGGTGACATCACCACCTATTGTTGCTCTATGGGTGGTTACATCACCACCTATTGCAACTCTGTGGATGGTGACATCACCACCTATTGTTGCTCTATGGGTGGTGACATGACCAGCTATTGTTACTCTATGATGGTGACAACACCATGTATTGTTGCTCTATGGGTGGTGACATCACCACCTATTGTTGCTCTATGGGTGGTTACGTCACCACCTATTGCAACTCTGTGGATGGTGACATCACCACCTATTGTTGCTCTATGGGTGGTGACATGACCAGCTATTGTTACTCTATGATGGTGACAACACCATGTATTGTTGCTCTATGGGTGGTGACATCACCACCTATTGTTGCTCTATGGGTGGTTACGTCACCACCTATTGCAACTCTGTGGATGGTGACATCACCACCTATTGTTGCTCTATGGGTGGTTACGTCACCACCTATTGCAACTCTGTGGATGGTGACATCACCACCTATTATTGCTCTATGGGTGGTTACGTCACCACCTATTGCAACTCTGTGGATGGTGACATCACCACCTATTGTTACTCTGTGGGTGGTTACGTCACCACCTATTGCAACTCTGTGGATGGTGACATCACCACCTATTGCAACTCTGTGGATGGTGACATCACCAGCTATTGTTGCTCTATGGGTGGTTACATCACCACCTATTGTTGGTCTATGGGTGGTGACATCACCAGCTATTGTTACTCTATGGGTGATGACATCACCACCTATTGTAACTCTGTGGATGGTGACATCACCACCTATTGTTGCTCTATGGGTGGTTACATCACCACCTATTGTTGGTCTATAGGTGGTGACATCACCAGCTATTGTTACTCTATGGGTGATGACATCACCACCTATTGTAACTCTGTGGGTGGTTACGTCACCACCTATTGTAACTCTGTGGATGGTGACATCACCACCTATTGTAACTCTATGGGTGGTGACATCACCAGCTATTGTTACTCTATTATTGGTGACATCACCATCTATTGTTGCTCTGTGGATGGTGACATCACCACCTATTGTAACTCTATGGGTGGTGACATCACCAGCTATTGTTACTCTATTATTGGTGACATCACCACCTATTGTTGCTCTGTGGATGGTGACATCACCACCTATTGTTGCTCTATGGGTGGAGACATCACCACCTATTGTTGCTCTATGGGTGGAGACATCACCAGCTATTGTTACTCTATTATTGGTGACATCACCATCTATTGTAACTCTATTGTAACTAAACGGCTCCCAAAATAACATTTTAGTGCACATATGAAACAAACAAAGGGAATTATGCCAGTGTACATTAAAAAATACCCACTTTTTCAAGAAATTAAATGTCTCCTTTTCTGTTCTTTTCCTAGTTGAACTGGAAAGTACACACACCACACACACACACACACACATATATATATATATATATATATAGAGAGAGAGAGAGAGAGAGAGAGAGAGAGAGAGAGAGAGAGAGAGATATGTATATATATAGATATATAGATATATATATATATATACACACACACACACACACACACACACATACACACACACATATGTATGATGCCATTTGCCAGGACTATTGTGTTTCAGTCAAACTGTAGGAGATTTCTATTTGCCTCAGACAACTCTAAAGCTCAGGTCTCCTTCATTTTTTCAGAGGAGTTTAGGAGACTATTGTGCCCTGATGCACATAAAAGGCATTTACTTCACTATAGTCTTAATGTACCCACAAAAATATATTTCAGTAAAGAAGTGGTATCAACAGGCATTCCCATAGGCAGTTGTCTCATGCTATGTATGAAAAAAAAAAAAAATTTTAAATCACTGTTAAAGAGAGAGAGAGAGAGAGAGAGAGAGAGAGAGAGAGAGAGAGAGAGAGAGAGAGCAGAATGCTTATAGTCTTGGCACAATAGCACAAAAGCGCCTCTATTATATGATTGCTTTTGGAAAATAATCTTGTGTCTGCAAAAAGGTAATATTTCAGCCAATGAAAAGAACTTCTTTATTAATACATGAGTCCATATTTTAGCTTTCTCATCATGAACATACTGATGCATATCACTACATAACAGCATCACTACACAACAGCAGCTCTTTAAAAAATAAATAACTAATAGATTGGAGATAAAGGATTTGTCCACCCTGTTAATACCTGTCACAGTTATTATCATTTAGAATGGAGCTGGCTTGTTGAAAACAGCTGGAGGGAATGAAGACCACTTCTATAGAGTTTCAAAAAGGGCAAGACGCGACTATAAAACTACTTCAAACAGCATAGTCCAGATTTTATGAAGCGAAACAATTGCACTGTGGGTGAAAAGTGTAATATTCACCTCATTATCTCTTGGATTTTCTGCACGCACAGATTCCTATTGCTTTCACATCCACCTTGTCAGCTCATACTTTCAAATTTGACAGTTGTAAATATATTATATATTCATCTTCTTTATAGGCAGAAACAGCTAAATGAACTCTGAAACAGAAGCACCTTTTATTGGGGGGGGACTGTCTTAGAAACTAAGCGGTACAGAGCTACTTTGTGCCGGATGGGTAGACTGAGGACTCATTTTTAAACAACTTTTATGGCTAAAAAGTTACGTTTAGCACCAACAGTTAAACAAAGCATGAGAATGTCACATCCTGCCATCCTGAATATCATGTATAATTGGATTTTTCCATTTGTATTACCAAAGTAATTTTATGATGCCCTTTTGTGGAACTCTTCTGGAAGAGGCTGAATTGAAGCTGCACTAGCAGGCTCAGTACTGCATAGATATATACAAACTTGAGTAGACAATGACAGATCATATTTTTTTTAGGGTAACTTACTCCACTGAAATCCACAGTGTCTACCCACCAGTAATGTCTGAGTGGTTCATCCAAAGAAAGCCGGACCAATCATTAACACCTGAACCTTTCCACGACTTCCACAAAACCAGCCACCAGCCGATCATTTACTGACATCACCTTGCAGGATTTCTGGATAATTAAGTCCCTCTAACTCTCAAAAACTCAAAAAGCTATCTCCATCTGACACTTGGGTGGTGTACAGTAGCTTTAAAGTGATAGTTGAGGTTCTTGCTCTTTGGTGTAAGTGTAATCTATT
This sequence comes from Myripristis murdjan, assembly GCF_902150065.1. Classification (NCBI taxonomy): domain Eukaryota; kingdom Metazoa; phylum Chordata; class Actinopteri; order Holocentriformes; family Holocentridae; genus Myripristis; species Myripristis murdjan. Next base: position 33,604,056 of record NC_043993.1, read on the forward strand.
CTCCAAGTTTGACCTGTCAGGACTGTTCCTCTCCAAAAGTGCACCTGGACAAAGGTGACCATATTTTCAAAACCCCCAAACCAGGACCCTAAAGTCTAATGCATGTTCATTGGCACACACATGTATGCGCTTATGCATGCACCACAGGCGTTTTTATCCAGATGGGGGACAATTCACTAACAAAAGACCACGCCAGTAGGATGCAAATTGCAAAATGGAGAATGTACTTAGGGTCGAGAGGGAAGGATGAGGGATGGAGGGATGAAGGGATGGAAGGGGAAAGTGAAAAGGATGATGGAGGGAAAAGGGTCCAGAACAGAGGGGTGGAGGAGTGCAATGACTGGTTGATGTAGACAGAGGCCCAGATAGGAGGAACCAGGGGAGTTGGAGTTTCTGAGCAGGGAAGCCGTTTCTTCTGGTGATCTCATGAGATCGAATCCCCAGTGGCTCCTGTAGTCAACAGTGGTGAGCAGAGGGAAAAAAGAGGCTGTTCACACTGGAGATACTGAAACAAAGGGAAGAGGGGTGGACGAGGTGTGCCCAAATAGTTTAAGTGCGGATTTGGGATGTGTTCAAGGCGTGGTCTTTGTTCCCAAACTTAAAATTTAATTTATTGGTTATTTCAGAAAAAAGCCACAAATGTCATTGGCTAGAACACTGAATGCTTGACACACATCCAGATGCCTCAGTGTTGAATTCAGACACATGGTGCATGGTTGTCTATGTTTTTACATTGGGTTAGGTTATAATGCATCTGGCAGAACATGATAAAAAGTGTAAGCACTAGAAACAAGTATAATATTCTAATTGCTATTTTAATTGTGGTGAAAAGCAGGACAATTGGTTGGTTGTGAATGTTGAAAACCGGGATGTTTTAGTGTTTTAAAGATATTTGTCGGGGCCCGGGACGTCCAGCTTGAAACCAGGAACAATCCCGGACAAACTGGGACGTGTGGTCACTGTAACCTGGATCCGCAAACAAACCCGATTTTGAGTTGCAACCCAAAGCTGACAAAATGTTTTGAAGGATGCACATGTTCAAGCACATGTTGGTTCGGGATTCATTATCCACACTGTTTTCCAGCCCTTCTTGCTTGATGATTGGTGGAACTGCTTTGTTTCTGTTTCTACACACAAATATGAAACCATTGTGTAGTGATACTGAAACAAAGTCCCACTAGTTAGCACCCAAAACCAAATCTCTGTAATCCCACCTGAGGTGCCCTTTTTCTTTTGTTTCATCCCCGCCCCTGGAAAATTCTGTGTACGGCACTGCCATGCGCTTATATCCTCCTTGTCAGAGCTCTCATCTGCAAAATATCCTCATTCACAGAACAGCGCTTGAGATGTTTTATGTATTTTAATCACCACTCTTCGATTCAACACAGAACATACTCACCAAACTGCATTTATTTGATTACATTTTCAGGTGTTTTTTCTCCAGATGGAGGGGACAACCTGAGTGGCAGGAAGGCAACAAAAGCACCGCCTGTGTCTGTGCCAAGATGTGCTTCCTTTGTTCTGCTCTCTATTCATATTTTACTTCAGGAATGAGGAGCTATTACACATTGAAACGTGAAGTGTTAGACTGTTTACTGCACATTTTCCATGCACTCCAAACTTCAGCGCGCAGTCACCCTGACAGAGATTTTTTTTTTTTTAACCACAACTCTTTAACCTCTTGCTCACCTTCCTCCTGCTAAGTGTGAGAATAAAATTAGTCCGAAATGATGGCGTTAGGCTCGTCAGGTAAACAATCAACTCCTCTTCCACAACCTCGTTAGCATAAAATCTCCTAGTGGGCATTTAATGAGACAGCAATGTCAGCGCTGACGGTAAATCTGGGAAAGATATACATGAGCATTTCAATATACGCTGCATAACAAGCTGCCCAATTAGACGGATGTACTGACAAAACATCAACAATAGGAAAATATAACACAGGCAGATATTTCCAATTATTGAGATATTTGTTGGTGCTTTCAAACTATTAATAATTAACAAATATGATTCACCGACAGCTGTCCACGTGTCTCCCCTGAGTTTCATCACATTTTCATTTTTGTCATGTGTTCATTTCTTACCTGAAAAACTAGTATGGATTATTTAATTACCTCTGGAAAATAAACAGAAATTTGTCAATAATAATATTTACTAGATTGGAATCATCTGCCTGACATATGAGAAATATTACAGTAGGAGAAATTTTATATCCTATGTTCCTCATATTTCAGCCTACATGCCATTTAATACAACTTTACATACATACTGTGTATATTGCTTAATGTTGAGGACATATGAAGATATTGCTGTGTCACTTTATGATGATTGCATTTTTTAAATCAACGATAAAAAGAAGCCAGGAAGAAAAACATCTATGAAAAATGAAAGCGTGAAGTTCAAACAGAAAACTTCAAACAGACTTCAAACAGAAACCTCGAGAATCCAGAAGCCTGAATGTGCTCAAACCTTTTCTGGCAGGAGTTTAATTGCTTTTAACTGATATGCTGTGTGTATTGTGCTGCGTGGTTTACAGCTAACAGCTACTTTCCTGCTTTAACGAAAAGACGTTCAAGGATGGTGCTGAGATTTAAAAAAAAAAAGAAAAAGAAAAAAAGGGGAAAAAAAGCCTTTTAAAAATTTGATGTTGTGAGTTTTTACTAAAGGGTTGAATGAAAATAGGGCTGAGGGAATATAAAGCCTAAATTAATATGCGGCTGAAGGCTGCAAACTGTGCTGAGGTGACAAAACCGAGCGGAGGGAGCGACGCGTTGAGGGAACGGAAGGATGAAATGTACACAGAGGGAAAACAGGGATCACAAACTGTGCAGAAGAAAAAAGGTTTACTGACTTCACTCCTTAAACAGCCTGATTTTATCTGTGCTCCTCTGAAATAACCCTGATCCAACGTCTGTATGCCCTGCAGCTGCCGATGGCATGAACTCTTGGCTTTCACTTCAACTTTGCCATAGAAAATTATTTTAAATTCTAGCGGTTAACCCACTGAATTACAGGGAACTGTGTATAAAATGAAGAAAAATCTGTATAAAAGAAAACAATGGCAGCTTGGCTTTAAATATTTCATTCAATGTAAGTGTAATGTAGCTTCACGTGACATGTTTGTGGGAACAAATCCTGTTTTTTTTTTTCTAACTTTGAAGCTACTTAAGGGGAAACTTAAGGGGAGAATCTGAATTTAAGGGCTCAGCAAATGATCCGAAACAGTAAGTGCAAGATGCAATTTTGACAGCCTGTTGCATAACTGTGTTTAAGCAGCAGTTTTTGCTGTTCTGCAGCTCGAGGAAGGGACATATTGAGAAAATACAGGGAGAAGGAGATACAATAAACAGCTAACAGAGGAAACCAGAGGCATGTTATGACAGAAAAATAATGCCTCTTCACTTGTCTTTCCAATAGTAACTGCTGCTGCATGCTGTTTCCTGCAGTTTTGCTGTTTTATTTGTGCATTCTTCAGTAATTTCAACTGATTTTTGTTTATTCTCTAGCCAGCTATTCAATCTTATCTCTATTACATTTAAGTTTTTACTGAATTTTATATTAAATTGTCTCTCTTTTATGGCCTGGCTGCTGTTTTCTAATATTTCCACCAGGTGGTGCTGCAGGATTGGCTATTTTTATCATGGTTTCTTGTCTGTCTGCTGTGCCGTTGGTTTTCAAAGTGGGGTTCATGACCTCGCCAGTGGTCCCTCAGAGGCTTCATCCTCAGCCAGACGACAAGTAGCTGAGCTGCACCAGAACTGAAATCACCAGAAAGTTTTATCATACAAGGAATTGTTATGACACGCAGTCATTTGTCATTTGTTTTGCTTGTGTGTTGAACTTCTGTCATCCCTCAGAGACTACATACTGTGTGCGTGTGTGTGTGTGTGTGTTGAGCCACAGGTGATGTCTGCAATTGGATCAGCTGAGGAGATTGCTGTTTGCTGATTGGTCACCTGGCTGACGTCAGTCCTTTCTCTCCCTCTCTCTCTCTCCTAAATGCCACCCTGCAGTGTTGGGCAGTAGCGACGTTACTAGTTTACCTACATTTGTCAGTAGCGTGGTCGTAACGTCGCTGTTTTCTAAATCTAACAGCTTTTTAGTAGCGAAACTATTTTACTGATCACATAGCGCGGTAGCGTCAACAGAAGCTACATTTTCCCAGGCATGTGTGAACCTTAAACGCAGCGGAACGTTTGCCGCGGTTTGACATCTGACCGGGAGCAGCGGGTGACGTCACCGCCGCTCACGGACCTGCAAGTGTAGCCGACAGACGCTCTTCTTTGTGACGTCACAAAGAAGAGCGTTGGAAAGATCAGGATGCCTGGCCACTGATGAGGAAAACAGCTTGGAATGAGGCAGAAACTTGCTCTCTTATTTCCTACCCTCCCCATTAATCCCTAGGGAAACAAAACAAAAAGAAGATAAATAAATAAATAAATCAAAAGTACAAAATCAGACAAATACATTGAGGGAGAACAAAAAACAAAACAAAACAAACAAACAAATAAATAAATAAATAAACAATGGCAGCAACAGTGATAACAATAAACTCTCTCCATATATATATATATATATATATATATATATACACACACACACATACATAAACATATATATATACATACATACAGCACGTGCTTATTTTCTCATTCAAGTTATTGAGTTTTAATTTCATTTACACTTTGGCCTCCAAATGGGCCCTAATGTAGCAGACATGCAAACACAGGTTTGCACACAGACACACACACACACATACACACACACACACACTTCCCCCACATTAGCATATACACACCGCCTGCTATATTACGTTATGATGTGAAGCATGTTGTGTGTTTCTGCTGCCATGGTTTGCAGCAGTAAAAGCAGAGAGAGCACAGTTTCATCAACTATTGAGCTGAACATTTTTTTGCCCGACTCTGTTTGACTGACAGTTTTATTGATCACTAAGAGAGCAGTGACTTGGCATGAAGTTGGTTCGATGTTAAACAAACAAACAAACAAACAAACAAAAAAAAAGTAGCTTTGATGTAGTTGAGCTCCATGTTGTCGTTGTATTGTTGCATTTCTCTGGTGGGGAGCCTCAGTGGAGTGAAGCTTCATGTAACGTACAGTAACTGACAGCTCAGCTCACTACATTTTACCAGGAGCTCGCCTCAACACTGCCACCCAGCTTGTCCTTTGAATTTTACAGTTTGTTGAGAGATTTTTTTATTTATACCAAAGGGAGAAGCCTAAGTAACTTGTGGCCTTGTTTCACACTCATGTTATGTAGTAAATCTGGTAAACAGAAGCGAGTGGTGTGGTGACCTGTGATTCATTTTTGAGTGGGAGCGAGAACCCCTTTCTCTTTTACATCCATTTTCGCCTGTTTTTCACTTAAGCAATAGGTGAGAGGCTTTTCTTTTTTTTTTTTTATTTGTTATTTATTTATTTTTGGTCAGGGAAGTTTGAGATTGTTGCGATGCTGTTGCCATGTTCTCCTCTGCAGCAAATAATAAAATAACTGCTGCTTTGTAATAACGGATGAGTTGTAAGGCTGTTGTAAGAGGGAGGGCTCAATGCATGTTGTGTGTGGTGTCTCCAAACCAGGGTTATAACATAATGTGTAAGTGATTCTTTTAATATTATGTTCTAAACTCACTACTTTGACTCTGCATGTCAGTGTTCAAGTATGACATGGCAATAATATAATATTCATCATAAACCAAAATATATTTTCATTTCAAGGTCCCAAGGGTGAAAAACACTTTGTGGCTTAGCAAAAGTCAAACTGGGCATCCAGAAAATGAAACCTGCTGAACAAGGCCATGTGATTGATATGGTTTATGAATTAGGTTAAAACTAAAACTAACATATGAGCAAATAGAAATCGTTAGATGTTTATCCCTGAAATCACGCAAATGATCACACAATATTCTAAACTAGAGCCTGAAAAAGATGAAGCAGGTTTGTGCCTGGATTCAAATCTTTTGAGCGAACACTAGAATGCTATAAAATGCACCTTCCATTTATGTCATTTTATAGGATCCCTTACTTAATTTCTGAAATAATAAATCACATGTTATTAATTCCTCCATGGTTTAACCTTAATTTGACACATTTTAGAAATGTATTCCTGAATTATCCCTGCAATGCCACATAGTTGCACCATAAAATGGAAAATAACAGCACACTATATACTACTCAGGTAATTTAAATAGATTTCAATTATCCCTGAAAACCTGGATTATAACAGAGATACCCCAAAAATATAACTTCATTTTGTCATTTGTCTTCAGTCAAAATTAAAGGACTTATTGCGACAGATCCAAGACAATAAGAAATAAATGTTCGGAGCTCCTGTTGCTGTGTGTGGCACTCTGAAGTGCTGCACTGTCATAAAATAAAACACTAAACTGTGTACGGTGTGTTGCTAATGCCTGCTGACTGCTCCATTTGTTTGCATTCATTTCCTAATCATAAAATGCTGTCTCGAATATTATTTTTTATCGCTGACATTTGGACAAAAGTATTGGGCCGCCTCCACATTCCACCTGCAGGAGCTTTTCTGACCTCCCACTCGAAATCCATAGGAAGCTCCCGGCTCAGTTTCTGTGCTGATGTTGATGCCAGAGGAGGTTTGGAGCTCTGCAGGTACTGAGGCGGCAGAGCGTCGGACTCTTTTACGCACTATGAGCCTCGGCGCTCGGCGACCCCACTCCGTAACTCCGTAACACTCCGTAACTTTACGTGGTGCCGCCCCCTGGTGGCCGAGTCGCTGTGGTTCCTAAACGCTTCCACTTTGCAATAATCCCACTTCCAGCTGATGGTGGAATATCTAGGAGGGAAGAAAGTTGAGCAGCTGGCTTGTTGCAGCGGTGGCTTCCTGTTCCATCACTATTCCAGCAGCACCTGAACTCAGTGAGCTCTTTAGAACCAGACGCTCTGTCACTGATGTTGGTAAAGGCAGACTGCATGGCTGTGTCGTGGCAGAAAAGCGGTGGTACAACAAGGAATCAGATGGATGAGACGCAGGTATCAGATGGGGGTATTTTCTTGTTGTACCACCGCTCACGTCGGGGTCACCAATTATGTCGTGGCAGAAAAGCGGTGGTACAACAAGGAATCAGATGGATGAGACGCAGGTATCAGATGGGGGTATTTTCTTTATTGACAAACGTAGATCAGAGACAATTCTTCGGAAAAGCCCACGTCCCCGAACGGGACGCCTCCTTTTATACAGTAGTTGTTTTGACCAATATCATGTCACATTTTTCATCCATGTCACACCATATCATGCACACCCATTTCCCGTCAATCTGGGAACAACTCTCAAATTACTTCTCGCTTGGACTCTAACCAGCTATCTCTGATTACCCAACATCATGTATGTGTGCGGTGGTGCACCTCCTCGTTTCCCCGAAACTCTACGGATGTTCCTGCTCATGTTCTTGGCCCGGCTATCCTGTTTTGGTAAAAGACCGGTTAGAACTGGTCATTGTACTTAAGAACATACTTGTTTACCACCAATCCAGTCCCTAACGATCTGGCCCTTGAGAAGGGCCCTCGACCCCCCCAGCCAGGCCGGAGCCTGACCGGCTGGGGGAACATCCTGTTTTTCAACCTTGCCTTACAAGGACATACACCACCAGGCACTGTCATGGTGTTAACCTGCTACTACAGCTGCTGCTGGAGGTTATACACCTGTGGGGACGGGACTGAAGGAAACACCTGAATTCACTGATTAAGAGCCGTGGCCCAATACTTTTGTCCATATAGTGCATGACTGTATTATATTTAGTGCAGTGCTTCTGTTTTCTACACTAGGTGGTGCTGCAGTATAACTTTTTTTCTCGTAGCGGCCCTCAAGTCTCTGCAGTGACTCTGAAACAAAACAAATGTCAGCTGTGTAAAACTTGCTAAACACACAGAGGGTGGGGGAGGGTCTTGATCCTGAGGAGTTTATTTTACGGTGAATATGATTTAATTATGTTGGCAGGAGATAACCGTTGTATCGCTGGACCCCCACAATAATCAGACTGCAGAGAGGAAATTGCATTGTGTATCTGCTGAAATGTTGTGGAACTTTGGAGAATATGAAGCAGTGAATGCTGTGCCACAAACATACACACACACACAAACACACACACACACGTATAATGTATTGAAAGCCAATAATGAAATAATTACTAAATTAACAGATAAGAAGTTTGAATCCCAGATGCTCTTGAGCGAATTTTTATTTTGGTTTTATTTCACCCTCTGAACAAAATTCACTTAATTTCTTTTATTTTTAATTTAACTGTATTTATTATTTATTTGTTTCAATTGATTGGAGTTCTTTTAACATAAAAAAGCCCTTCATCTCCATTTTCGGCCGCTTATCCAGAATCGGAAAAGTGAGCCGAGTGAGCAGTAAAAATACATAATTAGAACAATTCTTGTTTTCTGGTACTTTCTTTGAATTCTTTGCTCGTTTTCTGGTAATATTAATGCTACATTTGGGGGTTTTGTGCTACATTTTGTGCAAAGTTTCTACACTTTTTTAAACTTTCTGGTTATCTTCTGTTCGACAATGTTCTTGTAACTTTTTGGTAATTTCTTGCTATTTTTCTCATTGCTGTTTCTCCCATGTTTTGGAAAGAAATTGTGAATTTTTTTCATGTTTCAAAAGGTTCATGGCCATTACTAGTGGCTACCAATTATTCCATTAATGTAACTACAAAATATGGGAGTTAATAGGTAGATATTACATTAATAATAGGGAGTTATTACATTAATAGTTAACAAGCCTGTTATAACCCACATATTCTCAGAAGCTGAATTTTTTTTGCTGTACTCCCCTCTTGAATATGCGGTGTGTGTGCACATACTGGGGGGGTGTTAGTGACTTTCCGGTGACATTAATTGGGATGTTGCACACATATCTGCATGTATTGTTGGTATCTGGTCAGGAAAAACGGTTTCCCCTCCTTTAGGCCGCTGTAGTCTCGCAGGTCTGTGGTTTGAAAATTGATCCATGTAATCACGAGTTCTCAGCTGCTGGGGGGAAGGTCAGGCTGCGCCGCTGTGAGCATGCACACATATTTGCCGTCCAGTTAATTATAAATTGAGTTTACCCAGTTGGATGGTTGTTTTGTTTATTTCCTTGATTTCTTGTTTTCATGAGTGAACTCTGGCACCGTGAATGAATCGGCACATATGGAAAGCCCAAAGCCAGTGTCCTGACTTGCTCCTGCACCCTGACCGGGCCGTCCTGTTAAATGTGAAATGATTACATGATTAAAAGTAGTGTTCAATGATGAAAATGATAATCGGTGTGACTCGTATTGTCACTGGATGTGCAGGCAGGATGTTCCCAGCCTTCAGCCGTCATCGGCGTCCTGACAGCCGTGATGATGAGCAGCTTTAAGAGCGAGCGCAGACACGTTTCGCACAGGTGTTTCCCATCATGCCTAATGGCACAACATCATCTCTCCCCAACTCCCCAATTAGCAGAGCACTGATATTATTGAAGCATACATATCCTGTTGAGGTTTTACACGAGTATTATTTATCTTTTTTTTTTTTTTTTTTTTTTTTACAAAAATGTCTAAAAATAAACCAGTACAACAAACCTTGCATTATTTATGAGAATTACAAACTTACACAAAATTACTGGGGACGTGAGGCAAAATTCATCCATAAATCAATTAATAAGCCATAACAAAAGCATAGAAAAGACACAGAAAACACAGAAGAGACTGTCATATCTAAATCTATCTGTATATCTAGATAAAGATACACACATATCTATATCCCTATATCTATATATCTCAATATCTACCTCTCTCTCTATAGATAGATATCTCGATAGATAGATATGTATATAAAGACACTCCTAAGTGAACTCATATTAATGCCCTGTGTGTGTAGTTGTTACTGTTTTTCTGAATGGCTTTTGCCTCACACTCCCAGTTCATACCAGTAATATTTGATATTTTTTTGTGATTCTCTTGTGCTGTATCCTAAGACATGTTTATGTACAATGAGTTGTTAGTTATGGAATACAAGTTTTGCTGTATTAGTTTATTATTTCTCTTTTTTGTTTAAATAAGATTGAACTAAACAGTGTTGATGTAAAAGCCCAATATCCTTGCTTTTGTCTAAGTTTTTCTCAGTCCATACATGGCTGTATAGCTTTGTTGTGTTAGTTTATTTCACACATTTTTGTTGCAAAAAAATAGATACTGGAAATAGATTAGTGCTCTGCTGGTTGGAGGGACGGTGAGAAATGATGTTGAGCTGTTTGCTGTTATGGGAACCCCCCTGTGAGAAACTCATCCTGACCGTTGTGAACAACACGAACACTGATGTGTGAGCTCACAGCACAACACTGGGCAGGCGAGCCCTCGAGGCCGCAAGTTACCGTAAATAACTTCATGTTTGCGATGTATTCGCAGACACGGGCTGAAGACGAATCCCGTAAATCATCGCACCAATTCCATAGTATCGGTATGGTTATTATCTCAAATAAAACGTTGAAATGAAGTTGTGAATCCCATTTTTAACCCTATAAAGCCATTTGTATCATATATGATTCATGTAATCAGATAACACATTCTGTTTTCAGTTTAATAAATACTTGATCAAAATACTGTTGTATACCTTTGGACACTTCCCCTGTTCACCCTGAACCATACCATTGGCACTTCAAGTACTGTCGTATATGATACAACAGAAAAACCGTATGTAATAACATATTTTTTTTTTTTTTTTTTTTACATTTTGTTATAGGACTAAATAAAGTTCAGCTTCCAAAAATTCGAATTTTCTGCCAATTCTTTCATAGCTCAGGCTTTATAGGGTTAATGCTGCATCATGAAGTATAGCTCCCCAAACTAAAACTAGTTTAGCAACATAAACCGACAGGAGATATGCCACAAGCCGTGCCGCGTGTGCATTAAAACGGTCGCAGTTTGGTTCAGTTTAGGTTAGTATAAGGTTGAGGTTAAGGTTGTCCACTGTTATCGTGGTGATAATAATAAACATGCAAATGCAAACAATGCGAAACATCCAGAATCAAACACCAAACTCGCCTCATGGGAATCGAACTGTGGCCTCCGGGTTGAAAGGCCTGTGTCGGGCTGATCCACCATCCCATAACAATGAATAAGGAACAAGCAGAAAAGAAAAAAAAAAAAAAAAACGGTGGGATTTTAGTTCAAGTTAAAGATTGCCAGCAGACCAATTTGTAGTTGTGAACAATAAAGAAATATTCTATTCAATACGAATAACACATGCAACATGTTTCACCCATTTATTGAATAAGCCAACGTAGCAAGAAGAGCCATCGAGCAGACTCAGTGGACGAAAGCCAGCGTGGTTTGAGAGAAAGGAAGCCATATCTGTATGCCTGCCGGGTCCCTTCTTGGAGAGCTTGTCACCTTGTGAAGGTAAAGCCGGTGTTCTCCGAGACGGCTGCTTTCCTTTTTAGCATGCAGTTTGCTAAACTTGGTTATACTTGGTTGAAAAATAAAAATGCAAGGGATGAGACTGTGCTATTACTATTGCTGATGTGCAATATTTGTGTCATCTGCAGTACAGTGGAAGAACAGACTTGGGGTGGGGTGTGCATATGTGTGTGTGTGTGTGTGTGTGTTTTGGGAGGTCTGAAGGAGGGGGGGGTGGCTTGATATGGCTGTCTCCCTGCTGTTCCAATTTGGCTCATCACGGGCACCTACTGAGAACTAATCAGCAGGCGTGGAAGGAGAACGGCGAGAGGGAAGGACTTACTTGTGGACATGATAGGAGATCATTATCACCACATGAAAGGAGGCACCGGAGTGGACCGGAGGGGCCGCCGGAAGGAGGGGACCACGCTCGAGCCCACTGTAAAACATCTATCATTTCCTGATGGTGTGAGTGAGCAGTAAAACTCTAATGCTTCATTCACAACTTGAACCTAATGGACGATATCCTTGTGGGCAGCTCCGGGCTCGTGCCCCCCCTCCTCTTGTGGCCGCTGTATCCGCCGACCAGTGGATGATGGATATGTTTGATTTTTCCAAACTCTGTTTCAAACAGACAGTCCGAACAGCAGAACTGGACGGAGAGTTATGTTTTTACCCCCGTTACATTTGCCGCTGCATCACTCAGGGGACGGGGAGTCTGCTGATAATTTGGATTTGGGAGAAAACAGCACATTTGTGAATGAAGGGTAAAGTGGTTTCCATGGTTTTTTTGTGTCTCTCCCGCTGTCCTGGAAACTGACTACAGGTCTGACGGGTCAAAAGTGGGACGCTGCTGGGAAACCACAAAAGGGACGATCATTTTTCCCCCAGCATGCATTCGATTATTAATTGTTAATCCAAGGAAACTATATCCCTGGCCTTGACTGCCTTGATTACTGTGCTCCAGTCGGGGCGGGTGGGATTGGTCCATGTGGCAGAGGGTTTTGGGACCTCATACAGGTACAATGTCCAATACCTCCCGTTCCATCCGGAATACGGTGTCATCGTTTGGCCTGGCAACAAGGTACCTGCTGGCTCCGGGTCTGGTGAGTGACTCCCTGTAGGCTGGAGGTGTTTTCTGTAAGGATACTGTATGTTAGGCATTATGATTTTGATTGGTACTGACCATATCTGACATCTATTTCCTTGTGTTTTTGCATTTTCTTGTATTACCTCCTAGTCTTATAGCTTCATATTTGCCATACTGCAGCCTAGCAGGGAAGCCCATTAAATGCACGTTGGCTTATTAAAAAAAAAAAAAAAAAAAAATCAAATGTAAACTATTCCTTCTAATAAGTTGTACTCTTTCACACTGGCCGCTTTTATGCATATAGATTGTTTAAGTATGCAGATGCCTGCTGTGGAGAAGATTTTTAGCACTGACATGGACAATTACTGGTCTGGTCTGGATTGTACTGCATGAGGAAACTATTTATTCCTTGTCTTGGATTTAACAAATGGGTTCCTCTGAGGCTTATTAGGTAGATTTGGGGGTCAATGTAATCAGCCAACCTACTGATGTCGTGAAGGTTTTGCGAATGGATTATTAAACCTGTCTTGGGGATTGTCATTGTTGCAGTTTCTGCTTTTAGTTTTCAATGCCAGAGTATGTTTGACTACTTTGCGCCAAGGCCAAGTGTGTTTATAGCGACGTAGGCAAATGTTGAGTTTGTAGACACAGTATTATTTTTGTGTTGCAGTGTAATTGGTGTTACAGCGCAAAGGCCAAATGTTGTTTTTTTTTCCCAATAGAGGATTGAAGACTGTAAATTGAGCCTTTGTGTGAATATGAGTATCTGTCTTGCTGTGTTAACCCTGTGATAAACTGGCCACCTGCCCTTGGTCTCTCCCTGCTTCCAACCCAATGCCGGGATGACTGGGATGATATGCAACACCCAGGTTAGATTTGAGCCTAAAATACAGTGGTTGCATGACGATTACCTCAACTGAGCCGACAGCATACCCAATGAATACGGTACGATTCAGTCATACATGAGTAACACAAGATACAGTAACCCTAAAAATGTATGAGGTCAGTTGTTTAAAGAAAAATCCCACCATCAGGTACTCTTACAGAAACTGGTATCTCTGCCCCTTCCACAATGCACATTTCCTCAGTGCAAAATGATGAATCTTGAAATAAACACGTGATCTTTGATTCTCACATCAAACGCCGACAGGTACCGTCGATGTTTTAAAAGTTGGAAATTCTTCGATTGAACCCACATGGCTGGACTTACATATCTTGACATGATGTCATGCCGTCTACATTTGGCCATTTTTTCCCCCCCACAGGAATAAGAAAACACACCATCAAACAACAATATTGACTGAGGCGTTGGAGGTACAACGGCTAGCGGTGTACAAGGCAGTGTTTTAGGCTGTGAGCTCAGCACTTTGAGGCAGTGCTGGGTGCAGTGATGTGTTGATGTCTGAGGCAGTGCAGGTTTCTGTGAACAGATATTTTTGCAGCATCAAAGAAAGGTAATTGGAGAAGTTGGTTTAAAAGGTGAGAGAGCTAAATTTTAGTTCATTTCAATGCACCTGAATGGGGACAACAATGCCAAACGCCTGCCTTACTACAAGATTTAGCACTTTGGGTTTCCTCTGTTCAGGTTCAGCATTGGCAATGCTGTCACCAGGGCCTGTGCCTACCCCACTTGTATGAAAAATTTAATGCACTGGGCAGAGAGAGCAGTATCGGAGCGATTTGACAACACAAAACATCCACTGATTTTTACCTAATTTCGCTTAACATATCCGCCCAACGAGGAGAAAACATCTGGTACTTTTGTCTTCTGTCTCAAACAACACCCAGATAGCAACACCTCCAAAAAAAACACATTTTAATGTCGCTGATCCTTCGACGACTGTGCAAGCCACAGGTTGTCAAGCGCTATTCACACATAAAGATGCTCGTGCGTGTAAATGGTACCAACGCACAGTCGCCGTTTTAGCAGTAATGAGCTTGCAACTTATCACTATCTGTGAAATGCTGCTTTTTTTGCATTATGTTTCTCATGAACACATGAAAACCGTTTTGGCAGTTTGCTGATAACATCAACTTTAATGAAAAAAAAAAAAAAACAATCAACTTTTGCCACCAAAAGCTTCCATATGTTCACCAGAAAGGCTACAAACAGTAATAAAAGTGAGAAAAGTGCATAGAATCAGTGGCAAAATCCTTTGATGGGTAATTCCACAGTCCCACGGTTCAGACGGCGAGCTGAAGCTACGCTGAAATAAATGGCAATTTGGTGTGGCAAAGAACGACCATTCATTTGATATTGATACTATTGATGTTATTGATACGACTGATACTATGCTGGTGAATACAAATCCTGCAATAATGTATAAAATCAAACCCAGTTAATTGGCCCTGTCAACTACTAGTCAGATTTTACTAAAAAGTAGATGCAAATCCAAATGTTCATTACTTACACACCAGTGACTATAGAGAAAAAATACAAAAAACAGAGCTCCTTTTGACGATGGTAATGATCGTTCAAAGGTAACGGGTGGCAATTTGTTAATGAGCGATGAGCCAAGAAACAAAAAGACATGAACAAACATGAACCGCAGACAAATTAAAATGTGACTTGAAATACCCTGACACCTGCCCCGCTTTTTCCGAGCAAAGATTTAATGACGTCTTTACGGGCTTCCTCCTCGTGATGGAACGCCATCAGCGCAACGCGAAGGCACAAGCGTTCATAATTGAACCGTAGCCCAGGTGAAATACCACCGCCGCCGCCGTTGAGCATGTCATTAACATAAATGACTGTGACGTCCGGCTGGTAGAGACCGGCTGTATGAGCTGAATGGGCTGTGGAGATGCACCTTGGTCAACAGTACAGCAGCAGCAGCAGCCGTTCTAACGTCAGGAGCGCGGCCAGATGCAGGTGAACTCAGTCATTTCAATCTGCCGCTCTACCGCCAGACTTATTCTGTAAAAGCCGAACACGGCCGCATGTTTTTGAATTCTGCATGGCTTTGACACAGCGTCTGAACAAGGCCTTAATTAGGATGACAGAGTGTTTTTGTCTCAGTTGCCCATGGCTGTTTTTTCGTTTTTTTTTTGTTTTTTTTTTAACATGGAATCCTATTGGAAGTGGCTGTTAAACTGACAAAATGAGGTCCAGCTTTTCAGAAAAAAACAGCCAGCGCATCAATCTTTTTTTATTTATTTTTTTATTTTTTTTTTTAAATCTGTTGACCAACCACGATGAGAAGATCAGATATAGGACATGGTGCAGTGTGTCAACCACATTTCTTTAAAATCAGCCAAAAAAAAAAAAAAAACCCTCTTGGCAGTGCTTTTTTCACTCAGAAAAAGATGGTGACAGCTGAGAAAAAAAAAAAAAAAAAAAAAAAACACAGTGCGTGTGTGTGTGAACACCGCCTAACACTCCCATCTTGTCAGTGTGTGATGTTCAGTGCATTCCAGCAGTTATTTTACGAGGTATAATCACTACTGGAATTTAAATTGTTGGTGCCTGGCACTCCTATCTGGCAATGTAAAATCATTAAACACTCATCATCAAGTTAAATAAGCATATTAACAACAATGACTGTATTCTGTCACTGTCGTTTAAAAGCCACATCTCCAATCTTCCCTTTTACGCCTCACAGCTGGAGTCTTCTGTTGCCATGGGATCATGTCCTGCCTGCTCCAGTTTCCATCCACAATCCAACTCAGCGGTGCAAAATTGATGTTCAATATATACAGAGGCTTATGTGAAGAGCAGAATGATGAGCTGTCCATCGACCAATTTTTGGCATTCCTTACTGTCAGTGATATGGAATATATGGGATTTTCTTTTTTTTATTCCCATGAGCGCTGTGCAGGCTGACTGAAAACTAATGAAACCCTCACTCACTTACAAGCACGGAGCGTTTCTTTGGCTTTGCTCTTTTCTTCACCAAAAATTCTGACCTGAAGTCACTGAAATTTGAACATGCAGTAACAAGGATAAAAATTGGCAAAGAAATTTTAAGAAATTTAACCCTCCTGTTAAAATTTGGGGTCAATTTGACCCCAATTTACTGCTTGAACGCATTATAATGTAACTCAATGCAACCTTTATTGACAGCGAGGAGCCACCAGCAGTGTGGATAAGGACGAGAAATTATGACCCTGTTCCCAGTTGGACCCTGATATGGATCCTCAACCCTCTTCAGTTCTGACTTGTAGGCCCCTTGGATCCGAAGATTCAACTCCCTGGTGTTGGTGGTCAGTTTGTGCGTCACTTTCATCGGCGACAGTGCCTCCGTTCACTCTCTCCAAATAGCAACAACACATTTTTAATCGCCTGAGATCAGGAATGGTTGGTACCATAGGAACATTTTACAGTCATTAAATTTTTTTTCGCACGTCTTGCACCTCAGTCAACTAAAGGGACACTCAGTGATTACTAACAGTAACAGCAAGAGAGGAGACGGTTGTAGTCAGTGCTCAGAAGTGGAAACACGGGTCGTAGCCACTTAGAGATGTGCAGTCGATCCAATCTTTAATTTTCTAAGTGACAGGCGTATTGATAATGGTAATCTATTTCCTGAAAATTGCCTCTCCTTTTGTCCTGCAGGCATCCCTGTCCATCCCACAGACATTTTTTCTGTTGATTGGACAACAGTAGTCTCAAGCCCTGGACAACAATGGATGGATATATATTGATCAATGCCACTGATGAATATCATCTTATTGGCTGATGGGCCAATGCAAGGCCAACAAGGCCAAAATGGCTGATACTAATACTCCACTGATAATTTGCCGCATCCCTACTTGATGTCAAACAAGAACACAAATCAGGACTATTTCTAGCTGTGGTATTTATTTATTCATTCATTTTAAATAAAATAATGGTTAAAAAATGTACTTCTGCAACTTTGATTTTACTGAGCAAACCGAAAAAGCAAAACACACGCCAGCATCTGTGGCAAAGGTGTTAAAACATGTTTCATAATTTCATCTGAAATGTGCAAGGCTGTCTAACAAGATGACAGCTGTGGCATGCGCATTTTATTAATATTAACATTATCATTTCATGGCCTCGCCGCATAGGGAAAACGTGTTTAATATGTTAAAACGTCAAAAGTTCAGTCGGTCCACGTTGTTTACTTCAGTTATCATAATTGCATATTTGAAACGTAAGCCAATTAATTCAGAGCTATAATATTGCATTTGAGGGAGCCTGTCTCCTCTGCTAAGCTCTCTGCAGTGGTTCATTTCACTGTTGCAATGTCTGCTGGGTCAACCCGCGCTTTTAAACCAGCACTTTAATTGCCTCAATTGTGTCGAGTGTTGGAGGGCTGAGCAGCTACTCACGCTCGCTTCATTTGGCTCACTTGGTACCTGTGTTAAGCCATGGCAGCAATGAGACATCCCCTTCCAGTCTCAGCGGCGCTGATAGGTAAAGGTACATTTCAGGTTGCAGATGTCCACCTTTAGCATTTGCAGCACAGATGCAGTAGAGCAGCGACAGCCAGAAGTTAGCTTGTTTGGGGTGGTTTTTGTCATTTACCTCAAGTAATTGGTGAGCCATCCCTCAACTGGACTGTAGGTTTATTTTTAATATGTTATTTTGTTTCACTTTTTTTTTTTTTTTTTTTTTTTTTTTTTTTAGTTTCAGACAGTGGATTCAATTAGGAAACTGAACACCTACACACAAAAATAATGGTTCCAAAATGGTGCTGCAAAAGACTGTGGTTCCATGAAAAACCCATAAAGATGCCACCTGAGGAACCGCTTTAATTTGGCGTATGGTTTTTCATTTGCAACGGGGGAACGTATGAAAAGAACCAATTAAACTTTAAAGAATTATTTCATTCGTTTGTTGTCTGGTTACAGTTCTTTGAAGAACAATTTCACCACCACCTGAAGAACCACTGACAAGTCTTTGAAGCACCTTTGGGGATCTTCGAGGAGCTATCTGAGGAAACTGTTCATTAATGAATCGTGGTCAGAAATGTTCTTGGTGGAATCAGAAATGGTTCTCCTGTGGCTCACTGTGTGGAACGTGAACCATGCACCACTCAGGCTAATTTAGCCACAGCAGACTGGGTTCTCATGCGGCCCTGTCTGTCCCCCCTGCCCTGTCTTTCCTGTCTCTCTCTCCACCGTGTCTGTCTAATAGAGCAGAAATGTCCAAAAATAATCCCCCCCTCCAAAAATTGTTCTCTTAAAACACCTCGAGGAAGAACTCTTTTTGGTTCCAGTTGGCACTTTTATTTTTCCATTAAAAAATGACAATTAACTGCTGTTTCAATGCACCTATTCTCTTCTTTTTCTGGTTGCATCTTAAACAGTGACATCATCCTGTACTAGTGGGTGTAAATTAAAATTTCAGCCAATAAAACCTTCACAAACCTTAAAAGGTCTTCTTATTCACCTTATCACTTCAAATTAAATTCTGTTTCTCTCCCAAACTGAGATCCTGTTGGTTTGCACTTGTGAATCATCCTTCCCTGCACCATTTCTCACCCAAACTTCCTGTTTCAACAGCAAATGCATCAAATCAAGAAAGTAGTAGTCCATTTCATGGGGTCTTTAAAGAACCACGGTCTGAAAGGTTCTTGGTGGAGGCAGAAAAGGTTCTCCTGCTGGCATCAGGCTGAAAAAACATTTTCAGTTTCAGCTGCCACTTTGATTTTTCTGGGTGTAGCCTAATGAACATGAGAGCCTGTCCTCTGGCAAAATAAATCAATTAATTAATTAACCCCGTGGGCTGTTTGTACAGCTATGGTTACATTCTAAAGTAAGGCGACCTCTAGTGGTCCTGTAAATAACAACACTGTGGTCCAATCAACACGACTTTCCCTTAACCCTCCTGTTATGTTCCGGGTCAAATTGACCCGTTTTAAATTTTGAAGATCTAGGAAAAATAGTTAAAATTATTTTTTCAGTATGAAACTTCTTCTGCTTGCCTTAATTAGTGTAATCAACATATAATATGAAAATGGTTCATCTCACATATTTGCAACCACCCCCTGCATGTTTATATTACATAGATACTGTTCAGGGTCAATTTGACCCGGCAGTCAAACTGGAGGGAAAAGGGTGTCAGAAATGTCAGACTATTCAACTGTGAGACATATTTCATCATACACACACTCAGTGCACACACACACACACACACACACACACACACACACACACACACACACACACACACACACACACACAGGTGCAGGTGTTATGACTTTTGACGAGAACCATTTATGTTCTTGCGGGAAAACTCCACCCACATTCAGAGGACACTCAACAGGGGAGGGGCAAAACATATAAAAGATTCTCTGCATGGGAGTCCTACCAACATTACACTCTGGCAAACCTTTACAAAATGAGCAGCAGAAGCAAAAGGATGACAGTCCAGGAGGCTCTGGAAGTCATCATTGACCATGACAGTGAAATAGGATGTGTCTGAAGATGAAGACCATCTTGAGATAAATTCTGATTCTAACGATTCTGATTTTGAACCAGATGTGGGAATTGCTATTCCTATTCCTCCAAGCGAGACATACATGTCAAAAAATGGTGAAATACAGTGGTCTTCATCCCCAAATATGCGTCAGGCAAAACTGTCCGCAGAAAACATAATCAAGACAGTGCCAGGGCCCACTAGGATGGCAGTGACTCGTGTGACTGACATCAAGTCAACTTTTGAACTGGTCATGCCAGATTCAATAAAGAAAATCATTCTGGAAATGACTAATCTGGAAGGGAGGCGTGTTTTGGGGGAGAATTGGAAGGAGCTAGACAAAACACATTTAGATGCATATTTGGGGCTATTCATCCTTGCTGGGGTCTATAAGTCGAAGGATGAATCGACAGCCAGTCTGTGGGATGCAGAGACAGGCAGCCGCTGTAGCCTCGGTGAGGGACATCCAGGAGAGGACTGCACCAAGTACTACACCAGTGCATGAGGTAAGTAAGTGTGTGTGTGTGTGTGTGTGTGTGTGTGTGTGTGTGTGTGTGTGTGTGTGTGTGTGTGTGTGTGTGTGTGTGGTGTGTGTGCATGTTTGTGTATAAGTATATGAGAGTGTGTTGTGTGTGTCTTGGGATCAGCAAAAAGACACAACAGTAAAGTAATCATTGTCCTCTTGTTTCTAGGTTGCTGCAGAGGAGAAAAGAAAGAGGAAGAGGTGCCAGGTCTGCAGGCCATCTGACGATGTCAAGACAAGCATGACCTGTGTGAAATGTGCAAAATTCATTTGCACAAAGCACAGTGTGGTAACATGTCACTCGTGTGCTGTGTAGATGCGCGCACACACACACACACACACACACACACACACACACACACACACACCTAGACAAACACACGCACCCATGTTCATATTGCAATTGCTTGTTTGTTGTATTGTTGTATTGCGATTTTGTTCATTTCTGGTTCACAAACAGTGCATGTATGTAAAACAAAATTTAAATGTTATGTTTCAATGGTGTGTAAAACTATTGTGTTTCATATGTTTGTCTTTCAAAAGCAATAAAGTGGTGAAACATTAACAAAAAAAGTTTGAACATGCATTTTGTTATGAAAAACGAGTGAACTATCCTAATTGAACCATTACCTGTTAGAGGTGAGGAACACCATTGCACTAAATATTGATAGAATAGTTAGTAATGGAGTTAGTAATGAAGTATTCACACTGCTTGTTTGGATTTTTTTGGTTTCGGACATATTTTGGATAATTAAACATGCACCGGGTCAAATTGACCCGGAACACGATTGCTGTTCCTGACAAATGAACATAACAGGAGGGTTAACCTGCCTGAGTTCAAATCCCGTCTCTCATGAGGACAGTGTTCGCTTGTAGGTCGCTAATGTTCGCCAGCTTAAATTAGCAAACATTAGCTATGTTTCGTAACCTTAAGCCTGACCTTTCAGTATCAGTCACCATTATGACAAACATTTTCCTAACCTTAACCATAACCTTTTCCTAACTTTAACCAAGTATTTTTGGAACAAACAACCTGTGTGGCCGTATGGGTTGGAGAACAAGCTGTGAGAGGTAAATTTAAATTTGAGGTTTTAGGCATTTACAGTTGTCCCTCGCTATAACGCGGTTCACCTTTCGCGGCCTCACAGTTTCGCGGATTTTTTTAGTGCAATTTTGCATGCTTTTTTTTTTTTTTTTTTTTACTGGGCTTATTTTTCTACGAAGGTTTGAACTTTGAGAGTTTAAACAAGAGAGAAAAGTGAGAAAATGTTAATGCCTGTCTGAGAAAAGTGTATAAAGTGTGTAGTGAGGAGTTTTACAGCCTTAAAACATCTAGAATAATTGTAAAAAATAACTACTTTGCGGATTTCATCTATTGCGGGTTATTTTTAGAACGTAACTCCCGCGATTAACGAGGGACCACTGTACTAATAAATATTGCCATTTTATCATTCACTCACTGGTTTTAGTCATGAAACTGAAATACATACATTGAATCTAGCCTCCTGACTGTGAACAGATATACAAACAAGTAACAGTGTTTTTAACAGTACCAGCTCCCATACATACATGTCTATATGTGAGCAAAGCAGCATCTGGTGGAGACTGGCCTTTAGTTTCCTTTTGAAAGAGGCTATATCATGAAACCAATGGCAGCCATGACAACAGAACAAAAGGCGCTCCTGGCTCGTAACCACAGAAAACACAAGTCTAAGCAACAGATTGCATTTTCTTGGCTGGCGGTTAAACTCGTGAGCGGTCCACATGCTGCCGCCTGACAGTCTGAGTTCAGGAAATAGCGAGAATGAGTTGTTTAATGAGTGCCCTAATTTGTGGTGTTGACTCTTTTGAATCTTTTTTTTTTTTTTTTAATCTCACTAAATTGCAGTACAGCTCTTCAAAGAGACTGGCTCGTTTGTTAGCCTCTTTGAGTGGAAGTCAAAATGTGCCCAAGATGTGAGATTCACAACTTGTTCGGTCCAGCCTGTGGATGATAATGATAGGGCTAACTGTTGTAACCATGGCTCTGGGTGCTACAAGCTTTTGCAAATGAAATAACTCAGGAGGGAAAGAGTATTTGGACAATGGATGGCATTTATCTGTGGTTATGAAGCATCACAAGTGAGGGAAAATCCACAGTGAGGTTCTGGATGTGTTAAAAGGGTTTTAATGCACAATGTGGAGACAATGGACCACCCGATGCAAAGTGGGCGACTGCATCATCCCTTTAAAGCAACCCTCCACGGCATGCACTAAAGGGTTAGCTCACGCATTTTGAAAAAAACAATTATATTATTTCACTTCACCATTAGCTGTTATGTAGGACAGCAGTGGTGCTAACTGTTAGCCTCCTGCCATTGAAGTGGACTTCCCCCCAGCTAACATTCTTAAAAACAACCACCTTCATCCACTCAGATTGTGAAATAAATGAAGTTTGAGTTTGATGATGTGCAGCAGAATTTTTACAGCTTGACATGGCATAAAAACATTGACTGTTTAAAAGTATGAAAGTGCAGAAAATTCCAGCTCTTTCTGGATGCTGGTAACAGGAAACAAAGATAATTTCAGCAAAATTATTGTCCATGTGGATTCAACATGGTGTACATGCTGAATCCAATCCAGTGTGTACATTTTAGTTTCAGAAAGCGACACTTGTAAAGTGATGTTTTGAGTGTCTTTGAGTTGATGCACAGTTGAGGTGGCTTAGATAGTCGTGGTAATAGCTGGTGTTTGGTGCAAAGGTGAGTCAGGAGGAACTTTAAGATGAGCAAGGAAATCCGGTTGATTTTTTTGGTCGGCAGGGATATTTGACATGAGACGGAGTCAACGATGATGACAAGGAATTCCAGGGATGTGCTTCTTTTTTCTCAGAGGGGGGAAGGGGGGGAAGTCCACCTCAATGGCAGGAGGCTAACAGTTAGCATTTGAAGCATCCAGCCAGTATCCAGCACTCAGTAACAATGAGAGAAAGACAGCACCATGACTGTCCTACAGAACAGCTGGGTAAGTGAAATAATGCCACATTTTCCAAAATGGGTGAATTCTCCCTTTAAAACCCTTCAACGCAGTGGATCATCTCACTTTATAACATGGACGCTTGCCAGCATTAAAAGATAGGGGGAGATAGTTTAAGTAGGAAATGATAAGTTAGGAACTCAACCTGCATCTATATCTGCACTTGTGAGGTAAGACATCCCAGCAACAGAGAGGCCACCAGATGATTTGATGCTGTCCAACTTGAGCCACGGCATTGAATTTTCCAAAGATTATCACAAAAATATCACACACAAAAATGGCCTGGCTCGCTCGGTGTTGGTGTTGCTGCTCTGAAACAATGGGGAAGCGTTGAAGTATCAGGTCGGCTCAAAGGTTTATGGAAATGGTATGAATTTAGGATTGATATTAACTTTAAGCTGGACTACATGTGCATTACATGTAATCCAGCTCACATCCTCCAGCTAGTCAATAACTACTGACAACAACTAGTGAACAACAGTTCGCCCAGACCATGGTGTAAGTCGAATTTCTCCAGCCAGACTGTTCTATAACTGAACCGAGTCAAACTGTTCCCTCTGTTTGGCCTCAGTCTTACAAAGGGGCCACTGTTCTCTCCAAAGCCCGACAAAGCTATCTTGCCAAATAGCTGGCATGGCAGCATTATGGAGAGGAACAAAGCATGCTATTATTAGTGATAGCAGCAATGGCAGGAGCTTATCCAGCGCCATGGAAAGCCTCCACAAATCACACTACGTTAATATGCAGCTTTTGTTCCAGCCCTGTCCATAAACCTAAGATCCAAAGCTGCAAAGCAACAAGTTCTGTTTCTAAAGCAACGAGGACGGTGTGAACTACGAACCGAGGCTCCAGCATGCATGCATGCATAATCACATTCATCGCAGTAAATCAGACCTTCTGACTACTATCACCTCTCTGACACCAGAGATGAGCAAAGACACTTCTTAATCTAACATGTTAGCAAATACAAATACATCCTTATCAAATGTATCCAAATAAATAAATAAAAATAAATTACAAAAGTATCGGTGTCAAGAATGCATTTAATGAAAATGGATGTAATTTGTATTTTCAGATGCCAAAAAATACATTCATATATGATTATATGATAATAAGATTCCTATGTGTGTCAGTGCCAATAGAAAATAAATGAAAAATCAAGAATACTGTAGTTTTTTTTTTTTTCATCAAACCTGTTATAGCTTACTAATGCAGAAAGAAAGTGCATGTGACTTGTTGTATTTGTGAAATATAGACAATATTCAAATGAAAACACAAAAGCACAGTTGCCTTTTGTTTTTCTGGTGACTGTGAATGCAGCTCGAAAAAAGTGAACGTCATTGTTTTAACTCAGGTTTGGCCTCTGCAGAAAAGTATTTTATGAGTATTTTAATATATAAAACTCTGCTCCCAGATGTTATGGTGGAGAGAGGACTACAAATTGCTACTCAAGTCGAAGTACTGTTACTGTGATGATATTGTTCTCAAGTAGAAGTAGGAGTACTGTTATAGCAGTAAAAAGTAACTCATTTGAAATGTACTCTAAGTTACTTTTCAGGGGCAATAACTTTCTTAGATGAGATTTCTTCCAATGAATTTCTAAAAGAAAAAAAAACAAAAAACAACAACTTCAAACTAGATTCTTTTAATTGGAAATTTGGAAATTTTAAGTAAAAGTGCACCAAAAAAGTAAAGACACATTACTCTTTGCAAACTGGTGATTCACTGTGAAAGACGCCGCAGTCTTTCAGTTTATGAAGGTCGAGGTCCTGATGCTTTAAAAGAACATGTAGAATCTGTCCTCTGTACTGGATGTGATTAAAATGCAGTACAATACTTACAGCAAAAGTAAAAATTACTGACTTCTACAGTACAATTACACAGAAAAAGCTACTTTATTACAATAATTTAGTTAAATGCATGTAGTTACTTTCACCCCTGCACATTACAAATTACTTTTTTTCAGAATGATCAAATACATAGTGCGAAATGCGCAAAAATAATTAAATACATGTTTCAAATCCTTTTAATTAAAATGCTGCCCATCCCTGTTTGAGGTTACGTGCTCAAACTGCCGTCAGTCTCTGTCTGTGTGGGCGAGTCTGAGAGAGGAGGGCTGCAGTGAGAGACCGAGGGTGCTGGATGCCGTTTCATGTCGTGATATCTCAATAGTCACACAATGTAAAGGAGCGTTTTACATAGCATTTACCCGCAGAAATTACCACACACACAGACACACATACACCAAATGACTGTAGCTTCTCAACCTCCAGGCTGTAAGGCCTGAGATCAGGGGCTGAGACACTCGCCTCCCACCCTGCTCCCTTGAGGTTAATTATGTTCACTTTACCAGCCGTGACTCACTTTCTATCTGTCTGGGAAAGCTCGCAGAGTAGTACAAGAAACCAGCATGGCTGCTGTTATCGCTAACAACTAGCCCCTCCAAGCAGCCTCTGTTCACACGTGATATATCGTAGCCATGCCAAGGATGGCTAATTAAAATGACTGACTGTGCACAACCCTGGAAGTGAAGCAGGTAGCGTAGCAGACCGGGCTCGCAAGGATGTTGCTGTGGGGGTGTTTAAACTTACATGACACCCGCTCTCCTTCCGTGTCTGTCTTTCTTTCTGTATTGAGTTAGCACTCACTTTCACCCGCACTCAAACACACTGTCCATCTCTCGGCTCTGTCAGGAGCAGGAGGAAGGGGATGCCCGACCATCTTTCTTCCCTCTCCTCTTCTTCTTCATTGCCCATCATGTCTATTACAATTCTTTTCTGGCAGATTTGCCTGCGGATGAGATTTTGGCGAAGCAATGCGCTTCCTTATTATTTATATATGCAGGGAACTAAGAGCAACACAACAGCAGGAGCCGTGGAGAGCTAATCTGGTCCTTTCTCTCAGGACGTAAGTTAAAATGTAGCCCGGCGCCCCGTCTTCTCTTGCTGCTTAAATTATCCGCCAAAGTTGGACCAAAGGTGTTTGGGTTTTTACGTTTTACTCTGATTGCCTTATATAAATATTTCAATTTCAATCCGCTGAATATGAGGCAAAATCAAAGTCAAATGCAACTCGGGTCAGACGCGGTGGGTGAAACGTAGCTGAAATTTACAATGCAACCCAGATTTTCGGCAGGTCCTTTCACTTAGTATTCTCACTAATGAGCTCATTTTCAATAATTGCCCTTTTCTCCACTGCAATCCATTGGAAATCCAGCTTCGTTTGCCTGGATTTCTAACATTCATGCACAGTGAATTTCAAATGCTCTATTCTGATCGTTTTTTTTTTTTTTTTTTTTTCATTTTGAATGCAATGTATTCTTTATGTTTATGTAACAAGCTTCCACTGCTTCATGTTTTTTTTTTTTTTTTTTTTTTTTTTTTTTTTTTTTTAATCACTTTATGTTTTTTGCCAGTGCACTTTGGATCATATGTTGATCACAGGTGTCTAACGTGGATCCTATTTTGTGTCACCTGGACGGTTGAGATGTTATATTATTGATCATTTTACAAAGAAAGTCAGGTTGTAATTTCAGATTTCAGATCAAACTGCAATAGAGACAGAGAAAGGTCATCCTGTGTCCCAGAATAATATCACATACTAATTCTAGACAGGACATAATGTATACTCATACATTATAATTATAATTTTTTGACGGTTAGTATCAAAGAAACTGAACATACTACGTCCTTTTTACTAACTGGAAATGACCCAACACATCTGCAGCATCATGTCACCTGCATCTGGACATATTCTTTTGGCTGTGTGTGTGTGTGTGTGTGTGTGTGTCAGTGTTATTTGAACGCCAATATTGTGGTGTTGCAAAAGTTAAGATATCAGGCAT
Source organism: Myripristis murdjan (assembly GCF_902150065.1). Taxonomy (NCBI): domain Eukaryota; kingdom Metazoa; phylum Chordata; class Actinopteri; order Holocentriformes; family Holocentridae; genus Myripristis; species Myripristis murdjan. The sequence goes on from NC_043993.1 coordinate 33,631,332, forward strand.
AACCACCATAAATAACTACACAGCTAACAGCTACGTTGATGGTGGATGGCATGGAGGGGCAGCTGTGACCCTAAAAAAAGAAAAAAAAAAAGGTCTTATCACAGCTGCCACCCCAGTTTAAGGTGATGAAATTTTAACAAAGTGAAGTTGGTTGGAAATTTACAATACCACAACTCTAATGTCACAGCATGTGAACACAGCATGGTGTGTGGAAACCTGCGAACAAATGCAAGAGACCATTGAGAGTCATTCTGGCACGCGTCAGGCTCATTTTCTGATCGAATCCATGGGTTTCAGCTGCACCGCGCCCACTGCCCGTGTTTTGACGAGCATCAGACCGCCTTGACGCCTGCACTCACAGGATGTTTCGATTTGGAGGCATCAAAACAGAAGCAGACAGACCTGATCTGCTGTTATTTCCCAACAGGCTACTAAAACTGGACGGGAATGGGGAGGTGGAACAGGCGTCTGCTAAAAGCCTCTCTTCCCAGGTGGCCCAGTTGCCGTGAATATATATCCGACCCATTGTGTGCTAAGTCGGGCACTCTCCAAGGTGCTGAAAGATAACCTCATTTACTGTTAAAACTCCAAAGGGCACCTTTATCAAACGGACCCATATTAGTTTTGCTCAGTGCATGTTTACCCTACCATGTGAAAATAGCAGGGCACGAAACTCTGTTGTGTTTAAACTCACAGAAGTTGTCGTTTTTTGAGTTGGCCAGTGACGTGATGCAGCACCTGCAACAAGGTTCACCAACTTTTCTCGGCTTTCTCTTACCTCTTGACAGATTCGTAATGAGCTGATACTCAGTACTCCATGCAACGTATCTAATTCCGCTCCAAAGTGTGTTTAAAAGAGCATCAGAAGACACAGATGCACATCCAAATCGCTCTCAGTGTGTTTTGCAGGGCTACACTTTTCAGCAGTCAGTGGTCTCGGTTGGGCTTTCTCTCCATATTATCTTTGCATGAACAGATACATTGCATCAATAAAATGGAACAGGGGACAGACTGATATCGTATATATGTAATGTACTGGATCATACAAAGCCTTTAGAGAGAGAGAAAACCCCACCAAGGCCATTGCCAGCTGAAAGAGAGAAAAAACAAAGAGTAGTATGTATTTTGGACATTGGGGGCAGTGCTGAAGACGTGCTGAACACAGTAGAAGGTATGGAGGTAAATGGAGTTAAATGCTATAAAAATATCACTACATTTTAATTCTACATGTTTATTATTGTTGATTATTGTTGCTCCTCTAGTGACAGAGCCAGATGGGGGAAACTCCTCACCCCAATCCCAAATGGTTCCAGACAGACATCATTCATCTACACCTTTGTGTATCTTCTTAAGCAGGATGGAGGCAGATTTAGTGCTCTATGTCGCCTCCTGGTGGTGGCCTCAGGCGTCTCTGTAGTGTTTCCAGATTCCCCTGCATTACCAGGCAAACAAAAATTGAAAATTGTTTTATGAAAGGAAAGCAGTGACACTGCTGTCAACTCAATATATCAGTGTGACAGTCTCCAGGCTTGTGAGGAGCTGTGGGTAATTATTATTATTGCACATCCAAGCTAAATGATTTTAACTAATTTAAATTAAGGCTGCATGATTTATCCACTACCCGACTTTACCCACCCTGACAGAACTCCATGCCACCCCGTGTAAAAATGTCTGCTGTTAAACTACATGAAAGGTAATTTGATCACAGTAACATTTCAAATTCTACATTCATATTTGTGTGAGCTAAAGCATAAATGACAAATATGTCATTTTTGCATCAGACATCAGGCGTCATAAATAACATCTGCAAGTGCATCAAAGGGAAACCTGATCACTGAGAACATTATTTTACATTGTAATTGGTTACTGGTAAGGTTCAGTCCCTTAGAGTGAATGGCTGTTGGAGATTTCTCGAGGACTCGTCTTTGAATCGTCTTTCCAGCGTATATTTTTGGACAAGGGCACCTAAATATGCAGTATCAATAATGTTGTTTTCAATGGAGACGGAGTTATTCATCGAGTGGTTAATGTCTAACATGCTGATCACGTCAAATATCTTGCAAGGAGGGGAAAAAAAAAAATCAATGCAATTTTAAAGGGACGTTTTGCATGCAGGACACGTGAGGCCGGTATTATTTGAGTGAATTGTACGATTGTAAGATCCTCTTTCATCATACCGTGTAACACTTTACAACAATAACAGATAAAAGCCAATGAGCTAAACAATAAAAATCCCCCCCACAGAGTTAAGACAATAAAAATGGCCCAATCAAAGTTAGAGAAGGTGAAATCAGGGACATGCAATACAAGTGAAAAAGGGAATTTGTTGGTGGCTGTTGCAGTATTAATGAATAACAACAATGATTAACTGAACACTTAATTAGTGGCTTTTTCGTAATGAACAACAATGCAATGTGTTCATCTTATGTGTGATTTTTTTGTTTTTTGTTACTGTGGATGTGTTTGCACCTGTCAATCAAACAATACAGATAGTGCTGTGTTGACATTTCTGAAGATGGCGCTCTCTTCCTTTGTCTGTTCAGCCCTATCACTGCTCATGCTACCTACCCGGCTCTTTGCATTTGTGTTTATGCCAAACAAACTGGAGATGTAAAACACATCACTTCATCTGTATGAAAATGCCACAGCTTATTATTATCATTAAATGACGGCTGGTGTGTATTTTATGAGCGGAGCGCGCCTCGGGGCTTTTATATTGACAAGCCGTGATTTTTGATTACAAGTGGTGGAGAGAATACGAGTTATAGTTACCGCTGTAGCTGTCACTTTGAGGGTTTGCAATAGCCGTTGCCATGGCACCATGAGGAAGCAAAAGACAAAATAGGAAAAAAAAAATGGGCTTAGGAATAAGTTACCCCAACAGTAAAGGGTTACACACATCTGTATTGTGAATGCAACAGCATTGTTCTCTATGAGTAATGACAGTTTGGCAGTAGATGGTGGAAAATGATTGAAACTGGGCTTAAGGACACCCCCTGCCTCACCCCCCCCTTCCTGAGATAGCTCTTGGTACAGAGTGAGGAGTCCAGAATGGTTCATTGAGCTGTTCTCACACTACAATAGCTGCAGGCTGGTAACTATGACAGTGACGGAGTGGCCCTACAATTACGCTGACACCCCATAAAACATCAGGCACACTAGCATGACCACATATTCACCATCGACACTGTGGAACTACTTTTAGCGCTGCCTTAAAACGCTTTAAATATTGTGGCATCGTATAAGAGATGTCACGGCAGCGGCGCATATTCAAAGTGAAACTCTTTCAATATGCCATTGTTTGAGTCCCACTAAATGAAGCAAACAAATCCACCGTTAATAGGGATGAATGGAGCCTGAGCAGGACATCCTGACATAGTGACACAGTCGGCATCGTGGCACACGAGATGTCGCTCTAAGGTTGAGGAGTCGGGCTGGGGACACGCTAGAAGACTCTTAAAATCCTAACTGATTTTGCAACCCGTTGCATCACACTCCTAACTACACATTTCGCCGTTTATTGTGTGTGTGTGTGTGTGTGTGTGTGTGTGTGAGTGAGTGAGTGGTGAATCTCCCTGGTGAGGTATGGTTTCAGTATTACACACTCTTAATGATACGGGGCTGACTGAGATTGTCCTGCTGACTCCTGAAATGTCAGGGCTGGGAATTTTGTAAGACACCATGCAATCCAACCTTTATTAATGCATGCTGAAAAATAACAAAGAACAGCAGAAACAGAGAGGAGCAAAGCTTCGGCTGGAGAGCCGCGGTCAGCGAGGGCTGCACACCTTGCAGCAGGTGAGTGGCTTCATCACACAAAAGGTACCGTTGGCTCAACCAGGAACATAGTTTCAGAGGAGAACAGGGTTCAAGTCAAGACAGACATGGATCTGTTGATACACCTGGTCTCCCAGAACAGAGAACTGAGCCATAACAGACACAAACAAGCACAACAGAAAGAACTAATTTGGCAATCAGTTGGTGACAAAATGGGAATCGATGATGTTGAGTTTCTACTGAAAACAGTCAACTTGTATTTAAAGCCTGTGCAGGTAATTTTTGCTCTTTAGAATTCTGACAAATCACAATTCTACTTTGAGGGTCCAATCCAAAGTAAATGCACTGATAAAGAAAAAGCACACTCTGCATGCACATACACACACACACACACACACACACACACACTAACATCTCCCGCTGCCAGCAGCTGAGTCTCTGCACTGATTAATAACCACACAACAACACTGTAGCTGGTGTAGGAAGCTTTTCACCACAGGCTTGCAAACTTACAGCTCCTCTGTCCAGGTGTCAGATAGATCAACAGTTTTAAATCTGATCAGAAACATCTGCTCAACTTTGCCGCTGTTGCAAAGTTGATGAATTATCTATGTCAAAGCATAGACGAGCTGCCAATAATCCATATATTGTGCCAATGTTCATTATCCAATAAACCGAAAAATTTCTACACGAAACATAAAAATAGAAAACTATTACTAGAATGAATCTCTTTTTATGAAATGTTTGAACAAACAAAAAGAGAATAGTGAAATCACAAAATTAAAAGATGAGAGATACGCTAGTAAACAGTAAACAAAAGTAGTAAAAATCATGTTGAACAAGATTCAGATTTCTGTTGGCTCTTTTTTGGGTCAGTGCAGTTTAATGGGATTGGCAAATGTTTGCTCATGCTCTTTATGTTTAAAAGCTCATCAGGACAGCACCTCGTACCATGCATACCTACGTCACTGTAAGTCTGGAGTTAGGCAGTGACTGTACACACTTATCTTTTTACACACACTGTTTCATAAAAAGAGATTTTTTTTTACATGTCGGGAACTTGTTATTGGTCCTGTTGAATAACATTTTCCTCAGTAAAAACTGAGTCTGAACCAAGAAGATGGAGTCTGACACTAAAATATCCAGAGCACTAATGTAAACACTCCCTCATAGGTAATTCAAGTGAGAAGTCAAATCTAAGTCTTTATGAAAGCTTTTCATGAAAATATTGAGGAAAGCAATGAATAACATATTTTGAGAATTCTTCCTTCCATCACCATCTTCTTTTGTATGTGTTTTTGTACAAATCTGTATCATTACTAACACTGACTACAAAACAGCATTAAAGGAATCAATCAATGAATTAATTCCATTGATGGAGATTAGAGATTTAGTCCATCTCTTTGTTGTTGGCCACACAGCAGCAGCACAGAGCTCCAACTAAACGATGGAAGAAACATCAAACTCTCCGCTTCTTGGTCTTTCTCCGTCTGAAATGTAAAAGCGCAAAGATTAAATAAAATCAGCGCCTGAACTCATCTTTTTTTGTGTGTGTGATTAATATTTTTATTGAGTTTTCCAAGGACAAACATGCAGACATATATATACACACATTCACAACTAACATGACAAGACAAATAATAAAACAGATACCACAAAGGAAGGGAAGAAAAATAACTACAATACAGTTAAAAGGGGAAAAAAAGTATTTATATAAAAAAAGTATATAGGCTATGGATAAAAGGGGGAGGCTGTGTTAGCTATGGAAACAAGTGTTTGTATATTTCTTTGAATAAGGGGGAGCTAAATCTAGTATCTATTTTTAGGGGTTGTCAAGGTATTGAATAAATTTTGCCCATTTTAGGTAATATCTTTCTATCCTTCCCAAAAGAGAGAAGCATATCTTTTCATATGCAGCTACCTTAGTGAGCAGGTTATGCCAGTCAGTGATAGAGGGTGTGTAAGCTGACTTCTATTGTTGGACAAGCAGTCTCCTGCCCAGCATGACGGCAGTATGGACTAAGGTTGGGTACCGAAACACGGTGCCAATAGGGCACCGGTTCCGACGTAAATGGTAGTAACGAGGCCGAATAAGAACAAAAATTTCGGTGCCGCTCCCTGGTGTTCCGGTATCAACTTGCGGTTGTTGAACGTGACGTCAGTGCGACTACTCAGCACACTTGTTGATCTGAACTGATAGTGAGAGGATCAATAAAGATGCCGAAGGCAAAATGCTCCAAGGTTTGCCTACATTTCACGTCTAAGGAGGATGCAGACTGCGACGCCTTAAAGCAACGTCATGCAAGGGAGGTAACACGTCGAATTTACAGCATCAGGTGACACATGGAGTTTATTTAAAAGTCGAACAATGCACCGTGTTTGATAATCTACTACCCCTTTTCCACCAAAGAGGTTCCAGGGCTGGTTCGGAGCCCGTGCCTGACTTAGCACCGGTTCTTTTTTTTTTCCACCGCCCAAGCACCGGCCAAACTGGTTCCAAACTGGTTCCAGGCAAGCACCAACTTCGAGCTGGGCTAAACAGGGGCCAGAGAAAGAACCGATGACACGACCCACCACGTCATTGGTGGGCGGGGTTACAGACCCAAACGGGAACAGCAAACGCTATCAAATGTCGTCGTTTGCTCCGACCACGAATAGGACAGGTAGCCAGCAATAATTGCGTTTTTCACGTCTAGATCGCAATGTAGGCTTGTAAAGACACAAGCAGTATTTGCATCACTACGATGGGTCTTCCATTTGTCGTCCATGTTGGTTATTGTGATTCCAAGCGAGCGTCTCGCACACCCCCGTCATCACGTTTTCTGACTTGGCTCCGCTTGGCTCTCATCCGGTGGAAAAGCAAACCAGTTCTTTGTTGGAACGAGTTAAGCACTGGCTCTAGCACCACCACCGAACTAGCACCAGGTTCTTTTTGGTGGAAAAGGGGCATACGTGACGCAAGGCCAAGCACTTCAACAGCAGCAGCCAGTGTCGGCCTCCCCGGACAAATGGAAGAGAGTCCCCAATACTTCAACTCAGTACACTGAGTTTATTATTACCATATGTTACTTGTATTTATATTGTTTAAAGATTTAAGTTAATATTGTGTTCAATTTGGCCCTGGAAATAAAAGGGTTTTCGTTTCATTTTTTTAAGTACCAGTTTGAGAACCGTTTAAGCACCGGGACCGTTTAAAAAATACCGAGTAGGCACCGGTATCAGATAAAACCCAACCGATACCCAACCCTAGGCTGGACCCATTCAGTATAGACAGAGGGAATTGCATCTTTCAGAATGGATGGATCTCCGAGCAGAAATAAACAAATGCAAAAGGGAGCATCCTGCCCAACAATTCTTTGGATATGGTCATGAATTTATGTTTACTTTAGGGCAGTGCCACAGGACATGAGTTAGCGTACCCTCACCAGAACACTTCCAGCACCCGGGTCGTTTTTAAGCTTAGCCCTATATAATTTAGATGGTGTCCAACACAACCTATTAATAAGCTTGAACTGAATTAACCTAGTTCGAATATCTCGTGACAAGAATTTAAAATTACACAAAATATTAACTCATTCCTTTTCTGTAAGTGCAATTCCTAAATCTGTTTCCTATAAAATTTTCAAAGATGTGACATTACTATATTTCTGTAACAGCATGGAGTAATATAGTGAAACTTCATGACCCCTACCATGTCTTGGCATAATATAAGATGGAATCTCTGCACTTAATGGGGCAAAGGGGGCGTTAAAGGTTGATTTCAACAAACTCTGAATTTGTAAATATTGCCAGTATTGTTGTTTATGTAATTTGAATTCGGCCTGTAAGTCATTAGAGGATTTGAGGTCTTGTCCTATGTATAGGTCACTAAGTCTGAACTCATCTTGATGGAAGCAGCCATAACCTGCCTGGTGACACATCAGAATGAAGAACTCCTACCTGCTACCTGCAGAGTTTCTGGTCCTGCTGATGTTTCCTCTTCCAGGCTGGAGTCCTCACTCCAGCAGGAGGACAGATCATCCTACATCGTCCTGGTGGTGGTCCTGGTGGTGGCTGCAGACGAGCTGGAGCAGCAGCAGATTCTGGCCTTTTTGGGCTCCCTGGGGCTCACCCAAAACTCCATTGTGGCGTTCCTCCATCACATCTGGCTGGGAGTATTTGTCATGTTCCACTTTACTCTATGATTCATGTGAGCAGGTCCTCTTACCTCTTTGATGTTCAGGAGGTTAGACGCCTCTCTGATATTTCCGTGGCTCAAAGATCAGAGAACTTTCCCTCACTATGGTTTTTTTTACAATGTTGGCCATGAACTCTGGGCCAAAGTGGTTCAGCTTCTCCTCCAGGATGAGTGGCAGGTAAAGCTCTTTGGTGTTTCTGCTGGACAGAGACGGCCACCTCGTCACAGATGGAGCAGGAGATGAAGACGTGATGGCCCATCAGTGAGGAGGACAGCTGATTCAGGACAGCCTTAGCGACTCCTATAGCCAAATGGTCCAAGCCTTAGTGATGGCATGACAGAGGAAAGGACAGGTGGATGGACCCAGAGGCCCTGCAGGATTTTTGGCACAGCTGCTGCTAGCACTTCCTGGTGGCCCAGGAGGCTGGAGCCGGTCTCCTGCTGCTGCCTCTCCACCAGGCCTCCCCTGCCAGCCACATGACCTGAGGCTCGCTGCAGATCACACACATGCAAAATAAGTTCATATCACCACATAGTAACACCATGTAGCTTCAGTGATATAGAGATAAATGTGACTCACTGAAAACAGGGATTGTCAGTCTCTGAGGAGTCGAGAACAATCCGGGATTCAAATTCAATGTCCCTCATATTCAGGCTGATGTTCAACTGCCATGTCTGAAACTAGAAATTCAGCATTCAGATCTGATATATTCATAGGATTAATCTTGGATTCATCTTCTACAATCATTTACTCTGAGCTAAGTCTCTGCATGATAATCTCACCAGCTTGAGGAGAGGCTGGACCTCAGTCTCCCCCTGATCCTCCAGTGAGAACCTCCACAGTCTGCAAACAGAAAGCAAACAGAAAGCTTTTCTTTACTTTTGCTCTTTTGCCTGCTCATTAGAAACAGATGAACTTTCCATGAGCAGAGTTCAAGCCTGTCTGTGTGTCTCACCTCTCCCTGAGAGATTTTTTGCTCTTCTCCACCTGCCAGTCGGTCAGGTCCTCGGCTGTCAGGTGAGACAGGAGCTGGTTCTGCTGCTGGAGCCGCAGCATGTGCACCATCTGGTTTTTTCCTAAAAGACAACAGAAGAGATCGGAGCTCCTTATGCATACGCATGAGAGACACACTGACCAGAATTCATCAGGTGTTTTATTTTGGTGTGAGCCTGAAGCAACAGGTGTCTCTTACCTGTGAGAGATAATATTTCTTGTCCCAGCAGATCGCAACAATCTGATCACATATGAGTGTTTAGAAGGAAATGACATAAAACAATATCACTAAAAAGCCTTGAAGATGCTCAAAATCTTTACAACATAACTGCAGTAAAAAGAGCTAGCTGCTTTTTAGTGCCATAAGTTGTCAGATGAGATTTTCTGGTTCCAAAGAACTCATAAAACAGGTAAATAATTGACTTACCATTTCATAATTAAAAAAAAAAAAAAAAAGTATTTCCTGTATAGTGGGTCTCAGTTTTTAATGTAAATAAGTATTTGTGTAGTGTTCTATTGATATAAAAGTCCACCCTGGTTTATAATTAGGTTACTAACTAGGTTGTAAACATGTTATAAATCATCAATAGACTCTAATAATAATAATAATAATAATAATAATAATAATAATAATAATAATGATAATAATAATAACTATAAACAACAGTTTCATACGTCGATTCAGGCTCACTATTTGGCAAGATCAAGTTACTGCTGCACTGTGTCTATTCTGTTAAGTCTCAGATGTTAGCTTACTTTATCTTGTCCCTTTATCAGTCAGCCATCCTTGGTGCCAAATAGTGAGCCTGCCTCTGCATGTCATGGACTAAAGCTTTACCCTGCACCACAACAAACAATTCAGAGGTGAAAACTGCCGGTCCTGCTGCTGAATGATAAACTGGATCAAGCCGCTTATTTACCAAAAGTCGGTGTATTCCTTTATTGCAGCAGAGGGTGAATGCTGTCTAGCACTGTGATACAAGATGCTATGAAGGCTTGCCTACAAATAAACCATGAATGTATGAAATTCAAAATGTGAGGAGAGAAGAAACTCTGTTAATTAGTTGGCCCAAGGTTGATCAGAGGCAAGACTCCAAATTTGAAAAAAATCATTATCACCAGCTTACCTCAGTCAGTGTGTATGGGCTTATGAAAGGCTTTCTTCTCAACCAGGGCACAAGATGCTGGCTTATTTTGTCTATTTGCCTCTCAGAGCCATGCTGACGCAGACTGACAGATGTTGCTGGACGTTTTAAGACAAAATCTCATGTTTCTGGACACAGAGCGAATTTGGGCCGACCGAACTTCAACTTGGCATTAGACGTCGACCGTGGCCTTGCAATTTGCAAATGCCAACTTGATAAATGATTCAGATGATTGAAATGCAGTGACTTCCAATCAATACTGGTTCTGGGAAGATGTTTTCCATGAAAATGTTGTGTGTAATGATGTAAAGCCTTAAGGTGATGAATCCCCCAGCGCCGTCATTTGAAATTTCAAGATGCAATTTTTTTTTTTTTCTTTTTGGACGAAAACACAACTCTGAGGGAGGGAGAGAGGGAAAGGGGCAAGGCAGGGCCAGCCAGTGTGTGTGCAGTGCAGACGTGTGTGTCTGTCTGTGTGCATGTGTGTGTGTGTGGGAGAGAGAGAGAGCTGACGGCAACAGCAAGGTGAGAAACAGTTGGAGTAAAACCACTAAAATGAGGAAATTTAACTAGAATTAAAATGGTGAAATACTGGAAATAAGCTAATGTAGCCTTTCAAATAATCTCAGCAGACAATTATAACCCCCACCCCGTCTCCCCGCTCTTAAATTAAGTCCTCATTCCATGATTTTTTTTTTTTTTTTGTCTGTCAAGTCTAAGCAGTTCATACTAGAATCGACCCTCAATTTTACAAAGTGCATTTTTAACTTGATGTGGGAGGATTCTGGGGAACACTAAAAAAAAAAGTGAATAAATAAAGGCTAAAATATGTGTTTTGAGGTGAAAATTGGATCGTCATCTCTTGGGAAAACTCAGCAGCTGTAAATACCAAAGTGATGTGCGGCAAAGAGAATCAACACCTCAAACTTGATGACGCACGGTCTAACATCGGCGAGTCATGCAACGTAATGTTTTTTCACAACTGACTGTTAGATGCCCTGCGATTTTCGAGTATCTAATTATTATTTCTCGCTGAAAATATCGAGGGGAAGTATATTAATGGCGAGCATCTGTGGGCCTGAGTGGGAGCAGATTGCTGTGTCACACTGCATTGTTATTTTTAGTGCTTTTACAGTCCAACAAACTGTATCACGGGGGATGAAGATGAATAATGATCATTGCTTCAACATAACAGCGGGCCAACGCATTACTGTTTGCTCTGCTTTGAAGAGGACTCACTTTGGAAGAAATTACTTTATTCCATCATTTCCTGTGAGTGAAATTTGGACGTGCGGAGGGCTTTTATAAAAGAACGATACCAGTGATTTTGAACGTCTGGAATCGCACGGGGGGTGCTAAAGATTTCACAATATATACACTCCTGATCAAAATCTTAAGACCAGTTGAGAAATTGCAAGAATTTCCATTTTGCACTGTTGGATCTTAAGAAGGTTCTAAGTAGAGCTTCAAAATGCAAAAAGAAGAAATGGGAGTGAGACAAAAAAAAAAAATAAAAAAAAAAATTGAGTAAACAATTTATTGCAAACAACCATTAAAACTGAAATAGGATGTTCATCAGCTGATCAAAAGTTTGGCAAAAAAAGGCAAAAAAGCTTTCTTGGTAATCACCTCAAAAATTCTTTTCGGCATGCTTGAAGCTAGTGTTTCCAGGAGGCCAGTGGGAATGTTGCTCCACGTGGTGAAGAAGCTTCACGGAGGGCATCCACTGTCTGGAACTGGTGTGCGTTTCTGTAAACCTTGCCTTTGCCATCAGGAGGTCATGACAGTGTGGATACCTGACAGAAAATGACACTGAATCCACATTTTTGCCAAGATTTGGGCTTTTAAAGGCTGTGGTCTTAAACTTTTAATCAGCTGATGAACAGCCTATAGCACATTTCAGCGACAAGGCAATTCAAAGTGCTTTTCATAGAGCATAAAGGCATTAAAACAATATAAAGCAACACAAGAAAACATACATAAAAACAATTAATAAAAAGAAGCTAAAAGGAGAATAAGATAGAACAGGAAGTTAAAAGTTACAGAGCAGTGTAAAATATTAAACCTTAATGTGGTTTAATGGAAGGCAGCGGCAAACAGAAAAGTCTTCAGCTGTGATTTAAAAGAACTGAGAGTCGCAGCAGATCTACAGTTTTCTGGGAGTTTGTTCTAGACATGTGGAGCACAAAAACTAAACGCTGCTTCTCCATGTTTAGTTTTGACTCTGGGGACAGAAAGCAGACCTGTCCCAGACGACCTAAGAGGTCTGGATGGTTCATAATTTAGCAGCAGATCAGAGATGTATTTTGGCCCTAAACCATTTAGTGCTTTATAAACCAACAGCAATATCTTGAAAACAATTCTTTGACACACAGGAAGCCAGTGTAAAGATCTGAGAACTGGAGTGATATGATCCACTTTCTTGGTCTTAGTGAGGACTCGAGCAGCAGCATTCTGAATCAGCTGCAGCTGATTTTTTAGGGAGACCTGTGAAGACAGCATTACAGTAGTCAAGTCTACTGAAGGTAAATGCATGGACAAGCTTTTCCAAATCCTGCTGAGACATAAGTCCTTTAATTCTTGATATATTCTTAAGGTGATAGTAGGCTGACTTTGTAACTGTCTTAATGTGGCTGTTGAAATTCAGGTCTTACTCAATTTTTTTTTTCAGTTTAATGGTTGTTTGCAATAAATTGCTTACTTCATATTGCTTTTCTTGTCTCACTCCCATTTCTTCTTTTTGCATTTTGAAGCTCTACTTAGAACCTTCTTAAGATCCAACAGTGCAAAATGGAAATTCTTGCAATTTCTCAACTGGTCTTAAGATTTTGATCAGGAGTGTATTATCAAAATCCCTCCGCTTTCAAACGAGAATTTTTGGATCAAACACCCACCTTATAATGTTCTGCTTCTGTGACAGACCTGATAACTGACTGTGTAAAGCAAAGGCTTCCCCAGGGACTATTTTCTGGAGGATATTGGCGACTGGCAGCCTAGAGGAGATCATGTGTTTGGTTTATTATTTATTTATTTATTCTTTATTTCATTCATTTATAAAAGAAAAAAAAACAAAAAACAATTGAATATAAATACAAACGTTCCCAGATTTTGAATGAAAGGGAGCAGAAAGAAGAATAATCTTATTTAATCTGCCCCTTTATCCCAAGAAATTACAAAGAATTTAATTTAAATTTGGTCGTCTGTGTGTGTCTCTGTGCAGCTAATCTTGCAAACGACTGGGTCTGTCAGCCGAAAAATTGTGTGTGTGCACCGTTACGCCTGTATGATGAAGAACCTCTCGTGGTTGCGGTGATTCAAAATCTTTCAGAAACATTTTTTTTCTTGCTACTCCCGCTCCCTCTCTACCTTCACAGGTTAGCTCGCTTCACCACTGCTACTCTGTCTCTCTCTATGTCTCTCTTCACACACTAAAAATGATGAGTAAAACACCTGTCGCTGAGCAGTATGTGTGCGCGCGTGTGTGTGTGTATGTGTGTGTGTGTGAGAGAGAGAGAGAGAGAGCGAGAGAGAGACATTAGCAGTAATTGTGAATTTTGCTGCTTTCATCCGAGTTCCCTTTGAGTCACAGTTTCTCTCGAAAGCTTAAAACAGATACAGAGAGAACAAGAAAAAGCTGAAGTCAAGACACTTTGGATGTGTAACAGCATATTTTCTATACTGCACTGTATTATATTTGAATCATAAAGTAATACAATTTGCAATTTGAAAAGTGTTTGACAAGACAATTGGCTGCCGAGGGAGACCCGCCTGGCAGAGATCGGCACTCGTCTAGTTCCAGTGATGGAAGAAAGTCTGAAGTCTGTGAAAGTTCATTTTCATATCGTGGAGCTCTGAAACACGACGGCTCGCTTTGGGACAAGACGGGCAGAAACGTGAAGTTTACACATTTTGTAGACGTGACGCTAAACATGCAGACTCGGATCATGACAAGAGAGAAGACGAGCAGCTGTCAGCAAAAACAGAGTCAACAAATTCAGAAAGAAGTCGCTGGCACGGGAGCAGTTGTGATAAATAGTGACTTCATATTGCTTTTATGATTTGATTTGATTTGATTTGATTTGATTTGAAAGTTTTATTTGGAACAACAAAAAAAACAGAGAAAAAGAGAAAGAAAACAACAGACAATGAAAAGTTTGTTCAAAAAGGAGTGGGAAGAAGTCCAAACCTATCTAATCCCTGCACAGATGATCTACAAATCTATCCTGCTTCCTTAGAAATACTATGAATAGCCATAGTAATAATAAATAAAAATACTAATACTAATACCACAACTGCCACTACTACCACCAGCAACAACAACAACAACAATAATAATAATAATGAACATAATTTATAATAAATATACACCAATTAATCCATCTGCATTCATAGAAATGGACGAATGAGGCCAGAGAAACACCCTCTTCCCTTATTATATGGAAATTCAATTTAATGCAATTATTTAATTTTATTTTTCTTGCTACTGTTGCTGTCTAACTTTTAATAAGTTGTTATACCTTGTATACATTTTTCTGTTTTCACTATAAAATGAATAAAAATTTTGTTAAAAAATAATAAAGAAATAGGAAAGTGTATCCACGCCCTACTCAGTCATCTACACACCTACTTAGCAGTATGAATTTCTGTGTTCCTGAGGTGATATGGCATACTGATTAATGCGGCTTTGTTTTATTATTACATTTTAAGGGTAATATCTGCACCTTGAGACCACCATTAGCCCCAGATGTACTCATGTCTGCAGCGCTCCACTGGTCTGAAAAGAAATGAGACATTTCCTAAGTTTCAATTTGGGATGTTTTATGATTTAAAAAAAAAAAAAAAAAAAAAAAAAAAACATATTTCAACTGCTGAATATGTGCAGTAACTGTTCACTTTGATTTATTGATTCAATCATGTTGTCTTCAAGCTGATCATTTTTCTAAAGCTGTTTTCAGGCAGCGGTGCACGGTGCCTTTTCATTTCATGAGAGTTCTTCTCTTCTCCCTGTTTTTAAAGGTGCTGCTTGTAGCGTTTTTAATCAGCATCCCAGCATGCACTGCGCAGAAAGCATGAAAACTCCTCGGACACGCTGACAGTCCGTTAGCAGCGGCCTCATTTGTGGTAATTACGCTGTTGTCTCGAATTTAATGAAATACAGCGTAACGGTATGTCAGAGTTAAAATGCCACACGCGGCACCTTTAATAAGCAAGGCGATTTATTTATTTATTTATTTTATTTTTTATCTATAGCTAAGATGATCCTGGGACTTGATACAGCAGGTGAGTCATCTTCACACCTGCTCCACACCACAACCCAACAAGTGGTTACCCAACAGCATCACCTTGGAAAATCTCCTGATTGGATCCAGCAGCATCATCATCCCCGTCATCTCCCAGAGCAGGATTTGACTTATTTTGTGCATTTTCTCTTCTTCTTAATTGACGGAAATGCACGAGAACCTATCTGTGCTGGGTAACGTGACTTAATTCAAGTAGATGCAAGATGCAAGTAGAGAGGCAGCCTCTCTACTTGCATCGTTATTCTCCCCAGCGTGAACAAGTGTTAATTTCATCAAAAAAATGTTCACCAATCACCTTTTTTTCTATGACAAAGACGATATGAGCTAAAAATAGATCACAGATAATATGTAAGATAATGGATAATAGATAACTATGACAGTGTGTTTGGGTTTCGAGACGAGACGGGATGAAAATGTTTTTAGTCGACTGTCAGACGTTCAAAAATCCCCCCTCTGGTGCGTCTCTCAGAATATAACCTCAGTTCAGTGTGCCGCCCTGTCATTGGCTGAATTGGTTGAATGAGCATTGCATTTGACTAAAACGAGACTTAAACTAATTTGCATTTTAGTTAAGAACTGACAAGACTAAATTAACACCACTGACATGAGCAGTTCAGAAGTTTAATGCAGTTTCCAGCCAATAGCTGTACAGGCTTTTTTTTTTTTTTTTAAGGCAATAATAATAATAATAATAAATTTTATTTGTAACGCACTTTACATTTAACAATCTCAAAGTGCTACAGAGGAGAAAGAAGAAAGATAAAGGATCAATATAATACAGGCACTGCAAGTTTATTTTTATTGCACATTTCAACAGCAGGGCAATTCGATGTGCTTTACTTAAAACATAAAAGCAATATCTAGCAATAAACAGACATTTAAATACAGTTTGAAAAATAAGCAGAAACAGAATAAGACAAATAAAACAGAGAGAGTAAATGTTCAAGTGCAGTGGAGGATATTAATCCGAAGCTTCATAGACGGCAACCCAAACCAGCGGCGCTCACTTTCTGACATGTTGATTAAAACTACCGGCTGCAGTTCATTTTTTAATGCCTCCGCTCCTTTCGCTCCTTCCTCACATCGCATTCGGTTCAAAATGGGTGTAAGGACTCTCAAAATGTAAAGATTATGTGACTTTTATGAACAATTAATCACAGAAAATCAAGAGTGGCCACTTTATCAGCTCCATCTGTACAATCTAATCCAATCTAATCCAACTGTTGTGCCATAAAGTCTCCTGCTGCCTGTAATGCTCAGCTTTTCTTGTTGTCACAGTAATAGAGGTGTTCATTCACTTCTGTGTTTGGCATTGAGCTCATAGTTAGTGCATTTTACTGACAGCTGTTTCCACTATTCTGTCCCCTGTCATTGTATATAAACAAGGAGGACAAAAAATCAGAAACACCTCTCAATATAACAGTCCACTACAAGACCTCTGCAAAATACAACCTCAGTAATAAACACAGAATTAAAGTGACACATTCTGCACAATGTCAACACAAACTAAACATGATAAACTTTGTTAAAAGGTAGAATTTATAGATATATAGATATACTTTATTGATCCCAACCAGGGAAATTCTGGAAATGGCAGAGCTGCCGAGCTGAGCTGGACAGACTGGACAGGTGGAGCTGAGAAAGTGGACACTGAGTGGATATCAACAATACAGTTCAGTAAGTGTATGTTTTAGTATTATTATTATTAGTAGTAGTAGTAGTAGTAGCAGTAGGAGTAGTAGTACTAGCAGGAGTAGTAGTATGTTGAAAATTTCATTCTGATTGGTCAGTTGAAGCATTTTACAGTCTGTCATTTCTGAATTCCT
Source organism: Myripristis murdjan (assembly GCF_902150065.1). NCBI lineage: Eukaryota > Metazoa > Chordata > Actinopteri > Holocentriformes > Holocentridae > Myripristis > Myripristis murdjan. The sequence goes on from NC_043993.1 coordinate 33,648,551, forward strand.
GACCATTGTCCAGCTGGGACTTCATCACTGTGGCTGATCGTTCCAAATTATTGTGCCTCACCAAAGACAGCCTAACGTGTTCTAGCAAGCCAGCTTCATGTGCAAACAGAAGTCAGTTCAGCAGCCGACTCACGGCACTATTACATTACGACTATAAATTAAACCACTGCAGGCTCTTAACACTGCAGGCAGAGCAAAATGGAGCAAAATACTGTCTTCCATCCCAGGCAATAGCAGCAGCAGAGCGCCACATCCTGGAGCTACCTGCAGAGGTGGGAAGTAACAAAGTACAAATACTTCGTTACCGTACTTGAGTAGATTTTTCAGGTATCTGTACTTTACTTGAGTATTTAATTTTCTGCCGACTTTTTACTTTTACTCCCTACATTTGAACACAAATATCTGTACTTTTTACTCCTTACATTGTCAAAACAGGCTCGTTACTTCTCTCTCCCTCTCTCTCTCTTTTTGGTGGGGGCGGGCGGGCCCGTTACCACCAAGAAAAAAATTACAACACCTGCACCGGCACCGTACGAGAACAAAAGGCAGAGAAACTTTCCAGGCTACAGCAGCGCACTGACATAGATTGTGAAACAAAGCGAAGAGTTGCCACTCTGAAATATTTTCACTGGCTAACTGGTCTATTCAGAGAAGAGGTATCACTTCGGCTTATTTTTCATTCTGTGTTATCACATGCATACTACTGCTCATTCACTGGTAGTTGAATTGTTAGGTCTGTTTGATAAGTAATTTACATTTTTAAAACAAATAATAATTTAACATATTGTTAAATTATTGATTATTGTGTGAAACTGGGCTTGCAGCAAAACTGTACCAGCACTTTGCAGGTTGTTAATAAAAGAGGAAAAGTTCCTGTTTTGTGTGCCCTGAACTTTTTTAGTCAAAAAGTTATCGAAAAGGTATATGTATCATTAATGGTAAAAAAAATCATTTTACTTTTTACTTTTGTACTTAAGTACATTTCAGAGCCTGTACTTTCTTACTTTTACTTAAGTAAAGAAGTTGAAGTGGTACTTCTACTTTTACCAGAGTCTTTTCTCACACAAGTATCTTTACTTCTACTTAAGTACAGAATGTCAGTACTTTTGCCACCTCTGGCTACCTGCCAACTTTAACCCTTAGATGCAAACGTGGGGTCAAAAATGACCCCATGTATTCCTCAAATAGGTTGTCTTTGACATTAGGCCATTTGGATTTGTATCTAATTGTTATAAGTAATTGCATTTTTTATATCAATACCCCACTCTTCCATACGTGGGGTCAAAAATGACCACAAGCATTTTCTATGGAATTTCAAGGGTTAACCCTAGGACCCTTTGATTTTTATCAACTGTGAATGTCAGGTATACATCTAGTGTTGATCCACACATCTAATGCCAGCAGTCTCACCACCCTGAAGGTTATTTTTACACAGCAACATACATGTAAGTATTATCATCATTTTTATACCTCAGAATGTATATATGATGACTGGAAGGTAACCCACGCCTACCAACCTACATCACTGAAGCAATGGGAAGGTGTGGAATGACAAAAGCTGCAATCCAGCCACAGGAGAGAAGCAGACAGGGCCAGCAGAAGAGAAAGAGGTGTAAGATGAGTCCAAGAAACAAAGATCGCAAAGCCAGCTATAGTGTTGGAAATGCAGTGACCCTGTGTGCAGCTCACAGCCACAAACAAGTAGTTTGTAACAGCTGCTCACAGTGAGAAGAGACAAGACACGCGTGTGTGTACATATGTGTGGACGTGCATAGACAGACAGACAGACGGACAGACTAACAATGAATGTTGGCATTTTGATGGCTGCATTGATAGCAATATTTTGATCAAATGAAAAAAGGTAATAAATCAGGGCTACTGAACTTAAGACGGCTCAGGGGCCACTCAGCAAAACTCAGCTGTGTCCAAGGGCCGCAAGCTAAACATGTCTGTGCTACTTTGGACGTTTAAACAATAATTTTGTCAAATGAATGAAACATACAGAAAACAGCTACATTTCCATCCAAGGCCAAACCTCACTGAATAAAAGATTGTCATGTAATGATTAATGATGAAATGATCAGGTTACAACAAAATGAGGCTTTATTCCCAAAAAGATTAGATAGAATCATAACATTTTTATTATATGATAATGGCGGGCCGCATAAAAATGACGTACGGGCTGCATGTGGCCCCTGGGCCGTGGGTTGAGTAGCCCTGTGATTAATGAACATGTAAAACATGAAATTATTCTTGTGTTGACCAAAATATAATAAGAATCATTATTTTAAAACCAAAATGAAGAAATATTGCATTAAACACATTGTTTCTAATAGGGATAATTTTTGGATGTTTACTTTTTTTGACCTATTTAAAATATGTTTTTTGATAAAATGTTTATTAAAAGTGATAAATGGACATGTCAAACATGAAATAATTCTTTTGTTGACTAAAATCCAATAAAAATCATCATCTTTAACCAAAATGAAAGACATTTCTGAAGTTTACAGCGTAAAACCCATTCATTTCAATTGGGGTCATTTTTGATCCCACTCATGGAAGAGTGTAGGGTTTGGTGAGCCGTGCATCTAAGGGTTAAAAAACGTAAAAAACTAGACAGCACCGCCCACCTTTGGAAAAGAAAATAATCCTTTCTTCGCTTTTACTACCAACGCTGGTGTGGAAACAGCTCTACAAGCCTTCCTTATGCATCACACTGGACAGATATCTCATCAGCGCATGTGGCTGAACTGCTGAATGTGAAGACAAAAATGTGGCGAAAAGAAACGACTGTGTATGAGCGATGTGTCTGCAGCTGCTGAAGCCTTTCATTCAGGGCATTAACACTCTGAGTCATGATCATGCACTCTGATTTGTATGGTTTGGGATATAAAATGTGATTTTTTTTTTTTTTTTTTCCACCCACAAAAAAGGCCCAGATTGGCTTATGTTTGAACCCTTAAACTGATCTGTGAAGAAAATAATGACACATTAAATGGCACATTGCATTCAAAGCATGCTATTGATGACGGTAAAGATGGCCTCAGAATCAGCACGTCCGCCCTGTGATCCCTGTGTCCTCCCACTGGATTACTCATCGATTCTTCCATTCATCCTGTAAAAGAGGTCTGAATATATTTCCAGATCATCACTTCCCCTTGCAGCTACCTACCTTAACACAATTCTGCAGTATATATATATATATAAATAAAAAAAGCCTGATCCTGTCAACATATTGTGAATGTGGGAAAAAAAAATCCTCTACATCTGCTTTACATATCACTGGCAAGGATGCACAGTGCGTCTTACCTCCCTGTCTTGTGTCTAAAATGTTGTCTTACACACTATCTAAATCAAACCTCAATTTAAATAATCCATATTTACCTCAGAGTACACACTATGCTTTTTTTATTTACACTGCTCAATGCACTCGTCTTATATAAACGTCTCAGTTGTACAGAAGTAGTGTAGTCTACTGTGCAAAACATAAGTTGGGAATAAACAGGATGCTATCATGAAACATGATAGTTTTAATGAAAGCTTTGACCTCTGGAAGCTTGAACAGTTTCATGGAATACTGACTTGCAAGCATTTTTTTTCTCTTATATTTTGGTTTTCCCTCAGATTCTTTATGTGTATTTATTCCTAGAAGGTTTTTTGCTGAGCGAGCGCCGCCCAGCTTTATGTTCATCCATGCATCTACACCTGGAAACTGTCCTACAATCTGACCGCCTCACTGAGAAGCCAATCCAAACTGGCGACCTCACGGCAACAGCACTGCAGCGGCGCGAGCATAAGTTCATGCGATCAAGAGACAGTAAAGTAAATCCTATGACTGCAAAAAAGCGTAAGTCAAAATTAGATGACATTACGGGCGCTGGTGGAAATGGCCAGGTTTTACTGGGGGAACCATAACTGGGTGGGGTTCATGGACATGGACCCACCTCCCAACACCATCAGCTGTTGATTGTTTTAGCTACAGTCACGTGCAAATACAATAGAGGGTGCTTTGGTGGTGTGGTGTGGTGTGTGTGTATGTGTGTGTGTGTGTGTGTGTGTGTGTATGTGTGTGCATGGCTGGCGTCAGTCGGTCGCAAATTCCAACATGCTGGATTTCCAAGGCAAGGCAAGGCAAGTTTATTTGTATAGCACATTTCAGCAACAAGGCAATTCAAAGTGCTTTACATAGAGCATAAAGGCATTAAAACAATATAAAAGCAACACAAGAAAACATACATAAAAACAATTAATAAAAAGAAGCTAAAAGGAGAATAAGATAGAACAGGAAGTTAAAAGTTACAGAGCAGTGTAAAATATTAAACCTTAATGTGGTTTAATGGAAGGCAGCGGCAAACAGAAAAGTCTTCAGCTGTGATTTAAAGGAACTGAGAGTCGCAGCAGATCTACAGTGTTCTGGGAGATCTACAGTTTTACACAAACTATTAAATCTTACCCGTTGTAGCTGCCAGCGTAAACGCAGAAAGAGTCAATAATGACAGTAACATGAACACACGTTTTAGTTACAAATGGTCAAAATATCAAACACTTGCAAATGCCATCTCTGCATGTGGGTATAATTATAAAATTATAATTTTGATCTTTGGTAGCCTGGGGCATGTTCACAAGATGTGTGTGCGAGGATATATATATATAAGATTATATCGATACTTTTTTGGTTGTAAGACCTATAACCTTTCAGTGTATTAGTTTGAATACTCCAAGACACTGCAGTGTACCCTGCATACCTTGTGATTTCATCCTTCCTATGTGGGAACTCCTGTCCAATTGCCATGGCTTCCTCAGGCCATGGATAGTGCTCTCGTCTCCTCAACTGTTTCACCTTCTGATGTTTAAAACAGTCCAAGTCCCCCTCCTTTGTTTTTGCCGCATAGTTTGGCATTCCTGTCAGCTCGTACGGTGGTGAATCCGGGGATGCCGATCATTTAGATTCCATTTAGATTCAGAATGCCATTTTACAACCAAAATGGATCGGTGTGGATGTGGACTACGTTCATCAACAGCTTCGTACCTGTTAGCTGCTGATGTGCAGACCGGTCTGTAGTCTGACACCAGTCTGCTCCAGGGACCCTGCAGGATCACGCCTTCCCATTGGCTGGTCTTCTTCTTTCTTTTGTTTAATGGCTCCCCATTGGCTGTATGCGCTCTAGCTGTATTTGCGGTGCTTACAAGAGGATTACGTTTCATGCTGTAGAAACAGTGTGTGACCGCAACAAGTGATTTCCCCCAATAAAAAATATTGATTTGATTTTCAAAATCTGAGGAGGAACCCCATTCCCTTGCTACTTTTACTCAGGGAACAGGGATTCCCCTTTCCACCACTGGTTACAGGAATCTCCAGTCAAAACAGCACATGCACAAACATGAACAAATCACGTTATGACGGTATAAAAAAACAATAACTCCTGGTACCTTTCAGTTCTTGTTATTTTCTGAATTGAAGTGGAAGTAGATCTGGTTGCTAACATCTACAGGAAATTTCTGCATAGTAGCTTTGTGACTTTTCCCAAACCTTAACCAAGCAGTTTTGTTGCCTAAACCAAACCACGTAACAACCTGGGAATGAGCGTGTGTTGGCCGAGCGAAGGACAGATGGTGTAAGATTATTCTACATACCAAACACGGGCACAAATATTACAATGTCGGTCAATATTACACTGACTGACAATACCAAGCCTTAATAACCATAATAAACCAATAATATGTTTACATATTGGCCTAATTAAGAACACTACAGTGGTTTTGCATGACAACATGATTTTTGAATGTTGAGAACAAGATCAAGGCGGTTAGTTCCTTGTCCCAGTCCCGGGCGTTCAGGTTCTGCCACTTGGTTCTTGGTCTCCTGGTTTCATACTAACTCTCCTTATCTATACAATCTATACAATCATGCATATACTTCAGCGCCATCTGTATATTGTCATACTCATTCCATATGTATATTTTCACATCTCGTATCTCCTTTCCTTAGGTTAGCCCTTATTGTATTTTTTGAGTCTTTAGTCTTTATAGTCTCTATTGTATATTTTTAGCCTTTATTCTTTTTTAGTTAACTTTATTGTATGTTTCTACTGTTGCTGCTGGAACACCAGAATTTCCCTGGTTGGGATCAATAAAGTATATCTATCTATCTATCTATCTATCTATCTATCTAGCAAGCTGAAATGTAATGCGGTACTTTATGAAAATTAAATGCCGGCTGCTTGTATCTTAAGAAAACTCAGATGTATGAGTTGATCTGTACAACACAGATGATTTCTTCTATTTAAAATGATTCTGTGTCCTACCTCACGGTGGAAACTCTAGCCCTGTGCTTCTATTCAACATTAATGGAATCCTTCAAAGTAAACTTTGAGAAAAAAATGTTATATTCATTTTATGCAACCATGATCAACTTTCCATCAGTACAGTTCAATGTTACTTCCTTTCCCAAGTCAATCAAGGCTACCACCGAAGCTTCCTACCAAGGACTCATATCCATTTAATTTTAAGAATAAGATTTTTTTTTTTTTTTTTTTTTTTCTCAAACTTTATCTTCAAGTGTCCTTGTAGCTCTGTGGGCGACAGCACAGGCTGGATCAGTATTCACAGTGGTTTTCACATGTCAACTAGTCAAGCAAGTAAGTATAAATGTGGGGGATGATTGTTGGAAAAGGTCTTTGTTAAAAAGTCCAGTGTAAGGGAAAATGTATTTTATTTTATTTTTTTTACAACTTTGTGGTACATTTTAACAAATGACCTATTGATACTAAATAATGTGCATTATTAGAGCTGTCAGCATTGTGGAAACCTGAAAAGGTGCGACTCTTACTTCTACTGACTTTGTACAGTATAACTATGGAAGAAAATGCTCATTGTGTTGGAAATCAAACTTTTTTCTGACTGAGTTGAAGTCACCGCACTGGACCTTTAAGTTCATCCTTCTGCAGGGCTTTTCAACTTCAGAAGCAATTGGGCTGAATTGGAAATTCACACAAAGAATAATTTGCAAACACATGGCTACAGGTAATTCTTCCTCTCACAGTGTAAGATTAATAGATGAAAAGATTATAACATGACATAAGACAGCCATGCCGTGTGTATTTCTTTTCTTCCTATTTAATGGTATCATAATAATCCATTCCAAACAGCAGCCGGTCCATACAAATAAAGATCGGTCTCTGAAGCTTGATACACAAGTTTAGAAGGTTAAGGTACATCTAACAAACTTAAACTTAACAAAGTAACAATTTTAACTCCACAAGCACACCAAACTGGGATTATTATCTTCACAACATGCATTATGTCAGATGAATAAATGAATAAATAAAGCAGACATGCAATTCATTGTTGTTTGTCTCTTAAATAAAGTAATTAAGTAACTAACACAATAAAGAAAATGCAGTGCACGGCTACAACTCCCCTCCT